>NC_074673.1:9007514-9120014 GCF_029448725.1 Salvelinus fontinalis
ACCCTCCACTCTGCAGCTAGAGAGAGAGAGTACACCCTCCACTCTGCAGCTAGAGAGAGAGAGAGAGTACACCCTCCACTCTGCAGCTGAGAGAGAGAGAGAGAGTACACCCTCCACTCTGCAGCTAGAGAGAGAGAGAGGAGTACACCCTCCACTCTGCAGCTAGAGGAGAGAGAGAGAGTACACCCTCCACTCTGCAGCTAGAGAGAGAGAGAGAGTACACCCTCCACTCTGCAGCTAGAGAGAGAGAGAGAGTACACCCTCCACTCTGCAGCTAGAGAGAGAGAGAGAGAGTACACCCTCCACTCTGCAGCTAGAGAGAGAGAGAGTACACCCTCCACTCTGCAGCTAGAGAGAGAGAGAGAGTACACCCTCCACTCTGCAGCTAGAGAGAGAGAGAGAGAGTACACCCTCCACTCTGCAGCTAGAGAGAGAGAGAGTACACCCTCCACTCTGCAGCTAGAGAGAGAGAGAGAGTACACCCTCCACTCTGCAGCTAGAGAGAGAGAGAGAGTACACCCTCCACTCTGCAGCTAGAGAGAGAGAGAGAGAGTACACCCTCCACTCTGCAGCTAGAGAGAGAGAGAGAGAGTACACCCTCCACTCTGCAGCTAGAGAGAGAGAGAGAGTACACCCTCCACTCTGCAGCTAGAGAGAGAGAGAGAGTACACCCTCCACTCTGCAGCTAGAGAGAGAGAGAGAGTACACCCTCCACTCTGCAGCTAGAGAGAGAGAGAGAGTACACCCTCCACTCTGCAGCTAGAGAGAGAGAGAGAGTACACCCTCCACTCTGCAGCTAGAGAGAGAGAGAGAGAGTACACCCTCCACTCTGCAGCTAGAGAGAGAGAGAGAGAGTACACCCTCCACTCTGCAGCTAGAGAGAGAGAGAGAGTACACCCTCCACTCTGCAGCTAGAGAGAGAGAGAGAGAGTACACCCTCCACTCTGCAGCTAGAGGAGAGAGAGAGAGTACACCCTCCACTCTGCAGCTAGAGAGAGAGAGAGAGTACACCCTCCACTCTGCAGCTAGAGAGAGAGAGAGAGAGTACACCCTCCACTCTGCAGCTAGAGGAGAGAGAGAGAGTACACCCTCCACTCTGCAGCTAGAGAGAGAGAGAAGAGAGTACACCCTCCACTCTGCAGCTAGAGAGAGAGAGAGAGAGTACACCCTCCACTCTGCAGCTAGAGAGAGAGAGAGAGAGTACACCCTCCACTCTGCAGCTAGAGGAGAGAGAGAGAGTACACCCTCCACTCTGCAGCTAGAGGAGAGAGAGAGAGTACACCCTCCACTCTGCAGCTAGAGAGAGAGAGAGAGTACACCCTCCACTCTGCAGCTAGAGAGAGAGAGAGAGAGTACACCCTCCACTCTGCAGCTAGAGAGAGAGAGAGAGAGAGTACACCCTCCACTCTGCAGCTAGAGAGAGAGAGAGAGAGAGTACACCCTCCACTCTGCAGCTAGAGAGAGAGAGAGAGAGAGTACACCCTCCACTCTGCAGCTAGAGAGAGAGAGAAGAGAGTACACCCTCCACTCTGCAGCTAGAGAGAGAGAGAGAGAGTACACCCTCCACTCTGCAGCTAGAGAGAGAGAGAGTACACCCTCCACTCTGCAGCTAGAGAGAGAGAGAGTACACCCTCCACTCTGCAGCTAGAGAGAGAGAGAGAGAGTACACCCTCCACTCTGCAGCTAGAGGAGAGAGAGAGAGTACACCCTCCACTCTGCAGCTAGAGAGAGAGAGAGAGAGTACACCCTCCACTCTGCAGCTAGAGGAGAGAGAGAGAGTACACCCTCCACTCTGCAGCTAGAGAGAGAGAGAGTACACCCTCCACTCTGCAGCTAGAGAGAGAGAGAGAGTACACCCTCCACTCTGCAGCTAGAGGAGAGAGAGAGAGTACACCCTCCACTCTGCAGCTAGAGGAGAGAGAGAGAGTACACCCTCCACTCTGCAGCTAGAGAGAGAGAGAGAGAGTACACCCTCCACTCTGCAGCTGAGAGAGAGAGAGAGAGTACACCCTCCACTCTGCAGCTAGAGAGAGAGAGAGAGTACACCCTCCACTCTGCAGCTAGAGAGAGAGAGAGAGAGTACACCCTCCACTCTGCAGCTAGAGGAGAGAGAGAGAGTACACCCTCCACTCTGCAGCTAGAGAGAGAGAGAGAGAGTACACCCTCCACTCTGCAGCTAGAGAGAGAGAGAGAGAGTACACCCTCCACTCTGCAGCTAGAGAGAGAGAGAGAGAGTACACCCTCCACTCTGCAGCTAGAGAGAGAGAGAGAGAGTACACCCTCCACTCTGCAGCTAGAGAGAGAGAGAGAGTACACCCTCCACTCTGCAGCTAGAGAGAGAGAGAGAGTACACCCTCCACTCTGCAGCTAGAGAGAGAGAGAGAGTACACCCTCCACTCTGCAGCTAGAGAGAGAGAGAGAGTACACCCTCCACTCTGCAGCTAGAGAGAGAGAGAGAGAGTACACCCTCCACTCTGCAGCTAGAGAGAGAGAGAGAGAGTACACCCTCCACTCTGCAGCTAGAGAGAGAGAGAGAGAGTACACCCTCCACTCTGCAGCTAGAGAGAGAGAGAGAGAGTACACCCTCCACTCTGCAGCTAGAGAGAGAGAGAGAGAGTACACCCTCCACTCTGCAGCTGAGAGAGAGAGAGAGAGTACACCCTCCACTCTGCAGCTAGAGGAGAGAGAGAGAGTACACCCTCCACTCTGCAGCTAGAGAGAGAGAGAGAGTACACCCTCCACTCTGCAGCTAGAGAGAGAGAGAGAGAGTACACCCTCCACTCTGCAGCTAGAGAGAGAGAGAAGAGAGTACACCCTCCACTCTGCAGCTAGAGAGAGAGAGAGAGAGTACACCCTCCACTCTGCAGCTAGAGAGAGAGAGAGAGTACACCCTCCACTCTGCAGCTAGAGAGAGAGAGAGAGTACACCCTCCACTCTGCAGCTAGAGAGAGAGAGAGAGTACACCCTCCACTCTGCAGCTAGAGGAGAGAGAGAGAGTACACCCTCCACTCTGCAGCTAGAGAGAGAGAGAGAGAGTACACCCTCCACTCTGCAGCTAGAGAGAGAGAGAGAGAGTACACCCTCCACTCTGCAGCTAGAGAGAGAGAGAGAGAGTACACCCTCCACTCTGCAGCTAGAGAGAGAGAGAGAGAGTACACCCTCCACTCTGCAGCTAGAGAGAGAGAGAGAGAGTACACCCTCCACTCTGCAGCTAGAGAGAGAGAGAGAGAGTACACCCTCCACTCTGCAGCTAGAGAGAGAGAGAGAGAGTACACCCTCCACTCTGCAGCTAGAGAGAGAGAGAGAGAGTACACCCTCCACTCTGCAGCTAGAGAGAGAGAGAGAGAGTACACCCTCCACTCTGCAGCTAGAGAGAGAGAGAGAGAGTACACCCTCCACTCTGCAGCTAGAGGAGAGAGAGAGAGTACACCCTCCACTCTGCAGCTAGAGAGAGAGAGAGAGTACACCCTCCACTCTGCAGCTAGAGGAGAGAGAGAGAGTACACCCTCCACTCTGCAGCTAGAGAGAGAGAGAGAGTACACCCTCCACTCTGCAGCTAGAGAGAGAGAGAGAGTACACCCTCCACTCTGCAGCTAGAGAGAGAGAGAGAGTACACCCTCCACTCTGCAGCTAGAGAGAGAGAGAGAGAGTACACCCTCCACTCTGCAGCTAGAGAGAGAGAGAGAGTACACCCTCCACTCTGCAGCTAGAGAGAGAGAGAGAGAGTACACCCTCCACTCTGCAGCTAGAGAGAGAGAGAGAGTACACCCTCCACTCTGCAGCTAGAGAGAGAGAGAGAGAGTACACCCTCCACTCTGCAGCTAGAGAGAGAGAGAGAGTACACCCTCCACTCTGCAGCTAGAGAGAGAGAGAGAGTACACCCTCCACTCTGCAGCTAGAGAGAGAGAGAGAGTACACCCTCCACTCTGCAGCTAGAGGAGAGAGAGAGAGTACACCCTCCACTCTGCAGCTAGAGAGAGAGAGAGAGAGTACACCCTCCACTCTGCAGCTAGAGAGAGAGAGAGAGAGTACACCCTCCACTCTGCAGCTAGAGAGAGGAGAGAGAGTACACCCTCCACTCTGCAGCTAGAGAGAGAGAGAGAGTACACCCTCCACTCTGCAGCTAGAGAGAGAGAGAGAGTACACCCTCCACTCTGCAGCTAGAGAGAGAGAGAGAGTACACCCTCCACTCTGCAGCTAGAGAGAGAGAGAGAGTACACCCTCCACTCTGCAGCTAGAGGAGAGAGAGAGAGTACACCCTCCACTCTGCAGCTAGAGGAGAGAGAGAGAGTACACCCTCCACTCTGCAGCTAGAGAGAGAGAGAGAGTACACCCTCCACTCTGCAGCTAGAGAGAGAGAGAGAGTACACCCTCCACTCTGCAGCTAGAGAGAGAGAGAGAGTACACCCTCCACTCTGCAGCTAGGAGAGAGAGAGAGAGAGTACACCCTCCACTCTGCAGCTAGAGAGAGAGAGAGAGAGTACACCCTCCACTCTGCAGCTAGAGAGAGAGAGAGAGTACACCCTCCACTCTGCAGCTAGAGAGAGAGAGAGAGAGTACACCCTCCACTCTGCAGCTAGAGAGAGAGAGAGAGTACACCCTCCACTCTGCAGCTAGAGAGAGAGAGAGAGTACACCCTCCACTCTGCAGCTAGAGAGAGAGAGAGAGAGTACACCCTCCACTCTGCAGCTAGAGAGAGAGAGAGAGTACACCCTCCACTCTGCAGCTAGAGAGAGAGAGAGAGAGTACACCCTCCACTCTGCAGCTAGAGAGAGAGAGAGTACACCCTCCACTCTGCAGCTAGAGAGAGAGAGAGAGAACACCCTCCACTCTGCAGCTAGAGAGAGAGAGAGAGTACACCCTCCACTCTGCAGCTAGAGAGAGAGAGAGAGAGAGTACACCCTCCACTCTGCAGCTAGGAGAGAGAGAGAGAGAGTACACCCTCCACTCTGCAGCTAGAGAGAGAGAGAGAGAGTACACCCTCCACTCTGCAGCTAGAGAGGAGAGAGAGAGTACACCCTCCACTCTGCAGCTAGAGAGAGAGAGAGAGAGTACACCCTCCACTCTGCAGCTAGAGAGAGAGAGAGAGTACACCCTCCACTCTGCAGCTAGAGAGAGAGAGAGAGAGAGAGAGAGAGAACACCCTCCACTCTGCAGCTAGAGAGAGGAGAGAGAGTACACCCTCCACTCTGCAGCTAGAGAGAGAGAGAGAGAGAGAGAGAGAGTACACCCTCCACTCTGCAGCTAGAGAGAGAGAGAGAGAGAGAGAGTACACCCTCCACTCTGCAGCTAGAGAGAGAGAGAGAGAGAGAGAGTACACCCTCCACTCTGCAGCTAGAGAGAGAGAGAGAGAGTACACCCTCCACTCTGCAGCTAGAGAGAGAGAGAGAGAGTACACCCTCCACTCTGCAGCTGAGAGAGAGAGAGAGAGTACACCCTCCACTCTGCAGCTAGAGAGAGAGAGAGAGAGTACACCCTCCACTCTGCAGCTAGAGAGAGAGAGAGAGAGTACACCCTCCACTCTGCAGCTAGAGAGAGAGAGAGTACACCCTCCACTCTGCAGCTAGAGAGAGAGAGAGTACACCCTCCACTCTGCAGCTAGAGAGAGAGAGAGAGAGAGAGAGAGAGTACACCCTCCACTCTGCAGCTAGAGAGAGAGAGAGTACACCCTCCACTCTGCAGCTAGAGAGAGAGAGAGTACACCCTCCACTCTGCAGCTAGAGAGAGAGAGAGTACACCCTCCACTCTGCAGCTAGAGAGAGAGAGAGAGTACACCCTCCACTCTGCAGCTAGAGAGAGAGAGAGAGTACACCCTCCACTCTGCAGCTAGAGAGAGAGAGAGAGTACACCCTCCACTCTGCAGCTAGAGAGAGAGAGAGAGTACACCCTCCACTCTGCAGCTAGAGAGAGAGAGAGAGTACACCCTCCACTCTGCAGCTAGAGAGAGAGAGAGAGTACACCCTCCACTCTGCAGCTAGAGAGAGAGAGAGAGAGTACACCCTCCACTCTGCAGCTAGAGAGGAGAGAGAGAGTACACCCTCCACTCTGCAGCTAGAGAGAGAGAGAGAGTACACCCTCCACTCTGCAGCTAGAGAGAGAGAGAGAGAGTACACCCTCCACTCTGCAGCTAGAGAGAGAGAGAGAGTACACCCTCCACTCTGCAGCTAGAGAGGAGAGAGAGTACACCCTCCACTCTGCAGCTAGAGAGAGAGAGAGAGTACACCCTCCACTCTGCAGCTAGAGAGAGAGAGAGTACACCCTCCACTCTGCAGCTAGAGAGAGAGAGAGAGTACACCCTCCACTCTGCAGCTAGAGAGAGAGAGAGAGAGAGTACACCCTCCACTCTGCAGCTAGAGAGAGAGAGAGAGTACACCCTCCATTCTGCAGCTAGAGAGAGAGAGTACACCCTCCACTCTGCAGCTAGAGAGAGAGAGAGAGTACACCCTCCACTCTGCAGCTAGAGAGAGAGAGAGTACACCCTCCACTCTGCAGCTAGAGAGAGAGAGAGAGTACACCCTCCACTCTGCAGCTAGAGAGAGAGAGAGAGAGTACACCCTCCACTCTGCAGCTAGAGAGAGAGAGAGAGAGGTACACCCTCCACTCTGCAGCTAGAGAGAGAGAGGAGAGAGAGAGAGAGAGTACACCCTCCACTCTGCAGCTAGAGAGAGAGAGAGAGTACACCCTCCACTCTGCAGCTAGAGAGAGAGAGAGAGAGTACACCCTCCACTCTGCAGCTAGAGAGAGAGAGAGAGAGTACACCCTCCACTCTGCAGCTAGAGAGAGAGAGAGAGAGAGTACACCCTCCACTCTGCAGCTAGAGAGAGAGAGAGAGAGAGAGAGTACACCCTCCACTCTGCAGCTAGAGAGAGAGAGAGAGTACACCCTCCACTCTGCAGCTAGAGAGAGAGAGAGTACACCCTCCACTCTGCAGCTAGAGAGAGAGAGAGAGTACACCCTCCACTCTGCAGCTAGAGAGAGAGAGAGAGAGTACACCCTCCACTCTGCAGCTAGAGAGAGAGAGAGAGAGAGTACACCCTCCACTCTGCAGCTAGAGAGAGAGAGAGAGTACACCCTCCACTCTGCAGCTAGAGAGAGAGAGAGAGAGTACACCCTCCACTCTGCAGCTAGAGAGAGAGAGAGAGAGAGTACACCCTCCACTCTGCAGCTAGAGAGAGAGAGAGAGAGAGTACACCCTCCACTCTGCAGCTAGAGAGAGAGAGAGAGTACACCCTCCACTCTGCAGCTAGAGAGAGAGAGAGAGAGTACACCCTCCACTCTGCAGCGAGAGAGAGAGAGAGAGAGTACACCCTCCACTCTGCAGCTAGAGAGAGAGAGAGAGAGTACACCCTCCACTCTGCAGCTAGAGAGAGAGAGAGAGTACACCCTCCACTCTGCAGCTAGAGAGAGAGAGAGAGAGTACACCCTCCACTCTGCAGCTAGAGAGAGAGAGAGAGAGAGAGAGAGTACACCCTCCACTCTGCAGCTAGAGAGAGAGAGAGAGAGAGAGAGAGTACACCCTCCACTCTGCAGCTAGAGAGAGAGAGAGAGTACACCCTCCACTCTGCAGCTAGAGAGAGAGAGAGAGAGTACACCCTCCACTCTGCAGCTAGAGAGAGAGAGAGAGAGTACACCCTCCACTCTGCAGCTAGAGAGAGAGAGAGAGAGAGAGAGAGTACACCCTCCACTCTGCAGCTAGAGAGAGAGAGAGAGAGAGTACACCCTCCACTCTGCAGCTAGAGAGAGAGAGAGAGAGAGAGAGAGTACACCCTCCACTCTGCAGCTAGAGAGAGAGAGAGAGAGTACACCCTCCACTCTGCAGCTAGAGAGAGAGAGAGAGTACACCCTCCACTCTGCAGCTAGAGAGAGAGAGAGAGTACACCCTCCACTCTGCAGCTAGAGAGAGAGAGAGAGAGTACACCCTCCACTCTGCAGCTAGAGAGAGAGAGAGAGAGTACACCCTCCACTCTGCAGCTAGAGAGAGAGAGAGAGAGTACACCCTCCACTCTGCAGCTAGAGAGAGAGAGAGTACACCCTCCACTCTGCAGCTAGAGAGAGAGAGAGAGTACACCCTCCACTCTGCAGCTAGAGAGAGAGAGAGAGAGAGAGAGTACACCCTCCACTCTGCAGCTGAGAGAGAGAGAGAGAGAGTACACCCTCCACTCTGCAGCTAGAGAGAGAGAGAGAGTACACCCTCCACTCTGCAGCTAGAGAGAGAGAGAGAGAGTACACCCTCCACTCTGCAGCTAGAGAGAGAGAGAGAGTACACCCTCCACTCTGCAGCTAGAGAGAGAGAGAGAGAGTACACCCTCCACTCTGCAGCTAGAGAGAGAGAGAGAGTACACCCTCCACTCTGCAGCTAGAGAGAGAGAGAGAGAGAGAGAGAGAGTACACCCTCCACTCTGCAGCTAGAGAGAGAGAGAGAGAGTACACCCTCCACTCTGCAGCTAGAGAGAGAGAGAGAGAGTACACCCTCCACTCTGCAGCTAGAGAGAGAGAGAGTACACCCTCCACTCTGCAGCTAGAGAGAGAGAGAGAGTACACCCTCCACTCTGCAGCTAGAGAGAGAGAGAGAGAGAGAGAGAGAGTACACCCTCCACTCTGCAGCTAGAGAGAGAGAGAGAGTACACCCTCCACTCTGCAGCTAGAGAGAGAGAGAGAGAGAGTACACCCTCCACTCTGCAGCTAGAGAGAGAGAGAGAGAGTACACCCTCCACTCTGCAGCTAGAGAGAGAGAGAGAGAGTACACCCTCCACTCTGCAGCTAGAGAGAGAGAGAGAGTACACCCTCCACTCTGCAGCTAGAGAGAGAGAGAGAGAGTACACCCTCCACTCTGCAGCTAGAGAGAGAGAGAGAGAGTACACCCTCCACTCTGCAGCTAGAGAGAGAGAGAGAGAGTACACCCTCCACTCTGCAGCTAGAGAGAGGGAGAGAGAGAGAGAGAGTACACCCTCCACTCTGCAGCTAGAGAGAGAGAGAGAGAGTACACCCTCCACTCTGCAGCTAGAGAGAGGGAGAGAGAGAGAGAGAGTACACCCTCCACTCTGCAGCTAGAGAGAGAGAGAGAGAGAGAGAGAGAGAGTACACCCTCCACTCTGCAGCTAGAGAGAGAGAGAGAGAGTACACCCTCCACTCTGCAGCTAGAGAGAGAGAGAGAGTACACCCTCCACTCTGCAGCTAGAGAGAGAGAGAGAGTACACCCTCCACTCTGCAGCTAGAGAGAGAGAGAGAGAGTACACCCTCCACTCTGCAGCTAGAGAGAGAGAGAGAGAGAGTACACCCTCCACTCTGCAGCTAGAGAGAGAGAGAGAGAGAGAGTACACCCTCCACTCTGCAGCTAGAGAGAGAGAGAGAGAGAGAGTACACCCTCCACTCTGCAGCTAGAGAGAGAGAGAGATAGTACACCCTCCACTCTCCAGCGTGAGAGAGAGAGAGAGAGAGAGAGTCGCCAGGACCACAAATTCCATCTAGACACCGTTGCCCTAGAGCACACAAAAAACTATACATACCTCGGCCTAAACATCAGCACCACAGGTAACTTCCACAAAGCTGTGAGCGATCTGAGAAACAAGGCAAGGGCATTCTATGCCATCAAAAGGAACAAATTTCAACATACCAATTAGGATCTGGCTAAAAATACTTCTAGCAGTCATAGAGCCCATTGCCCTTTATGGTTGTGAGGTCTGGGGTTCGCTCACCAACCAAGATTTCACAAAATGGGGCAAACACCAAATTGAGACTCTGCATGCAGAATTCTGCAAAAATATCCTCCGTGTACAACGTAGAACACAAATAATGCATGCAGAGCAGAATTAGGCCGATACCCACTAATTATCAAAGTCCAGAAAAGAGCCGTTAAATTCTACAACCACCTAAAAGGAAGCGATTCCCAAACCTTCCATAACAAAGCCATTCCTACAGAGAGATGAACCTGGAGAAGATTCCCCTAAGCAAGCTGGTCCTAGGGCTCTGTTCACAAACACAAACACACCCCACAGAGCCCCAGGACAACAGCACAATTAGACCCAACCAAATCATGAGAAAACAAAAAGATAATTACTTGACACATTGGAAAGAATTTTTAAAAAAACAGAGCAAACTCGAATGCTATTTGGCCCTAAACAGAGAGTACACAGTGGCAGAATACCTGACCACTGTGACTGACCCAAACTTAAGGAAAGCTTTGACTATGTACAGACTCAGTCAGCATAGCCTTGCTATTGAGAAAGGCCGCCGTAGGCAGACATGGATCTCAAGAGAAGAAAGGCTATGTGCACACTGCCCACAAAATGAGGTGGAAACTGAGCTGCACTTCCTAACCAATGTATGACCATACCCTCAAACCATCATGGTCACCTAATAATCCCCAGTTTACAATTGGCTCATTCATCCCCCTCCTCTCCCCTGTAACCAGGTCGTTGCTGCAAATGAGAACGTGTTCTCAGTCAACTTACCTGGTAAAATAACGGTAAAATAAAAATAAATAAATAAAAATATTAGAGACACATATTTCCAGCAGCATATTTCACAGCAGCAAGATTTGTGACCTGTTGCCACAAGAAAAGGGCAACCAGTGAAGAACAAACACCATTGTAAATACAACCCATATTTATGCTTATTTATTTTAACGTGTGCTTTAACCATTTGTACATCGTTACAACACTGTATATATATATATAATATGACATTTGTAATGTCTTTATTGTTTTGAAACTTCTGTATGTGTAATGTTTACTGTTAATTTGTATTGTTTGTTTCACTTTTGTGTACTGTCTACCTCACTTGCTATGGCAATGTTAACACGTTTCCCATGCCAATAAAGCCCCTTGAATTGAATTGAGAGTACACCCTCCACTCTGCAGCTAGAGAGAGAGAGAGAGAGAGAGTACACCCTCCACTCTGCAGCTAGAGAGAGAGAGAGAGAGAACACCCTCCACTCTGCAGCTAGAGAGAGAGAGAGAGAGAGAGAGAGAGTACACCCTCCACTCTGCAGCTAGAGAGAGAGAGAGAGAGAACACCCTCCACTCTGCAGCTAGAGAGAGAGAGAGAGAGAACACCCTCCACTCTGCAGCTAGAGAGAGAGAGAGAGAGAGTACACCCTCCACTCTGCAGCTAGAGAGAGAGAGAGAGTACACCCTCCACTCTGCAGCTAGAGAGAGAGAGAGTACACCCTCCACTCTGCAGCTAGAGAGAGAGAGAGAGAGAACACCCTCCACTCTGCAGCTAGAGAGAGAGAGAGAACACCCTCCACTCTGCAGCTAGAGAGAGAGAGAGAGAGTACAACCTCCACTCTGCAGCTAGAGAGAGAGAGAGAGAGAGAGAGAGAGAACACCCTCCACTCTGCAGCTAGAGAGAGAGAGAGAGAGTACAACCTCCACTCTGCAGCTAGAGAGAGAGAGAGAGAGAGTACACCCTCCACTCTGCAGCTAGAGAGAGAGAGAACACCCTCCACTCTGCAGCTAGAGAGAGAGAGAGAGAGTACAACCTCCACTCTGCAGCTAGAGAGAGAGAGAGAGTACACCCTCCACTCTGCAGCTAGAAAGATTCTCCCCACACTCTGCAGCAAGCAGTCCCTCCAGGAAGCAGGAAAACCTTGGTTTCAGCATTTTAAGTGACTGCTGTGTGTGTGTCTGATTGATACTCAACTAAATTCCAGGATCAGAAGCTTTTTCTTTGCTGCAGCAAAAAAAACTGTAATCTCCCCAAAATAATGCTAACAACGATGGCATAATTAGAGTATGATTAATCGCTATGTCCATTACTGTTATACATGCATTACCACCCACCGCTTTGTTCCTGTAGTACTCCCATAGCAAGCAGCACTACAGTAACTAGCGTGAATACACCATTTCAGCAAATTCTGGGAATGAATAAGTTAATTATTTTTTAAACACTTAAAAGTAGCCAGCTTGTACTCACCACTCAAAATAGCATATTTCCTACCTGGCCCTGCCCAAGACAAAGCTAACTAGAGGAATCTGATTGGCCAACTCATACACAGAAGTTATATAAAAAATAAATAAACAATGGGTGTGTTTGTAAATTCACTCTGGTTATCTAATCTGATTTCAGAGCACTCTCGTCTGAGTGTGTCAGAGCATAGAATAACTGATGAATTTACAAACGCTCAACACCCGTTGAATATGGCCGATGTCAGTTAAACGTCGGCAAAAAAAGGCGTAATTAAATTGTTGGCAGCAGCAGTTAATCACCAATGCTCTGGATAACATGAAAACAGCCTAACCAGCTCTGCTAGGGAGGGTAAAAGGGTCAGTGAGCTGTTCTCTCATTTGTGTCTGGAAGTAGCTAGAAAGCTAGCCAACGTTAGCTAGTTAGCCAGTTAGCTTGGGTGCTTGACTGCCGTTGTGAGGTCAGAACGCTCGGACCAACCCTACTCCTCGACCAGAGCTTCTCTGAATTTACAAACGGACAATCTGACAACGCTCTAAATTTACGAACACCTAGAGTGCACTCTGGCACTCCAGATTGAATTTACGAACACACCCTATATTGGATTTCCTACACTGACTTTCCTGACCCTGTGGCCCACCACCTATACTTAGTTTCCACTACAGATTCTAACCTACAAGTAATACTTATTTAATACAAATCATTTAAGAAAAATTATATACAAAATATATATAATTCCTAAATACAAAATATATATAATTCCTAAATACATATCAGGCATAAATTGTGCAGTATCACTTCAGCTGTGAGTATGTGAGGTGCTTGCTGTGTGAAAGCACTCTATTTTCCTGCTTGTCTGTGTGGCGTGAGTGCCTGTGTGTCCGATCGGCAACATAGTAGTGAGAGAGAGAGCAGTGCCTCCCCCTCTACTGCCTCTGTGTTGCTGACTCATTGTCACTGCCCCAGAATCTGCTGGATGTCTGCATTATTCACTGACTCACCTTCCTCTGTTAACTGGTAGTGTCTCCTCAGCACCTGGCCGGCAATGGGGACTGTGCTGGTCCGTGGGGTCAGTGCTGGGACAGCCGTGCAGGCCCTAGGGGCCAGGCATCAGCGGGGGCCGGGGGACTTGTCTCAGAGGGCATTTCCAACCTCCAGTCGCCCCAGCCCTAAATCACTTGGCCCCTCCTGTGACCGAAAAATCACTAAGCGTTTAACTATGGATCTACAACTCTTTATTGTTATAAGGCTGAAAGTATTGAACAACACCTAATGCCGGGCTGACTTTAGTGCCATGGGGGCTAGTATCAGAGGACAGCTCCAGCCACCCCGGCCTGGACACACCTCAGCTCCAGGAGGAACAATAGGCTACAATGCCCAGAAGACCAGAGGCAAATAGAAGAGGATAACAAACACTGCTTTGCCTCCCGTGAAAATGATAAATATAGGCAAGAATATCCCGGCAGTGTGTAGAAGTCCCAGTGGGAAGACCAGAGGTAACATTATGGACGACGTTGGATTCATAGCATAACCTTGCCTCAGCAAGTAACACTGCATTTAAATAAGAGGACGTTACAAATGTACAGCTTTAGGTAAGAGGGTAAACATGGCTGCACAAGGTGTTGTAAGCTACACAGTCTGGGAAGACCATAGGTAACTTATGAACAAGGTTGGATTCTCATATTGTGATTCATTAGCATAACCTTGATTATCTCTGACTTGCTTCAGATTTAACTCGTAGGAAGACATTGATTAACAAGAAAGTTCAGAACAACATTCTAGAAGCCTGGGGTTCGATAAATCACACTGGGAAGACCACAGGTAACAGCGACAATGTTGGAGTCCTGCCATTTTAACCTTGCTTTGGATTAAACTAATTCATGAACAGTAGAGACATTCATCAAACACCCACAGGCAAGAATAATAACCTAACATTACAATTTTGTCACCGCAGTACATGAATTAACGCATGGAGTGAGATCTCACAGGAAAGACAGGAAGTAAAACAATAATCAGTGTTGGATTCTTATAAAGTCATGATGCATTAGCATATCCTTGACTATCCCTTATGTAACTAATACAAAAAACATTCATTAAATTATAAAGGTAAACATTATTCTACCAGCGTGAGGTGTTGAAGTCACACCGTGATTCTGTCTCCACAGTACATAACTGGACAGTAGTGATGTCACAGGATCAGTTGCCCCACTGTTACCTTTAATCTGTCAGAGGTCCTACAGGACAGTGAGCTATAGCAGTACACTGCTATTCTGCTGCAGGTATCTACATAGTACTGCATAGGCTGGCTGGCTGCGTGGGCCAGGTTGCACTGCACAGGAGGTGGGTGAGGACTGCATATAGTATGCAAGAACACACACCCTCTACCTCTCAAAGCACCATCTAGTTGGCCACATACTCCTGCCAGCATTTCAAAGTCAATAAATCAATGTAGGACAATGTCAATTTGATATCAGTTGGGATAGATTTAAAAACAATTACAGGGGTTTTACAGGGGATAAACAACGAAGACAATGTACTCAGAGATAACCTTCAGTACCCGAGCGTCAACATCCCACTGAGCGTCTCCAACTTTTGTCGGGTTAGACAGGGTCTCCGTTTCAAACTGCATCCTATCCCCTCTGTAGTACAATACAGGGCTCTGGTCAAAAGTAGTGCACTATATAGGAAATAGGGGGCCATTTGGGATACAACCTAAATTTGGGTTGCAGAGCCTCAGCAGGGAGTGAAGACACTTTGCCCCCTAGTGGAGAGAAAGTAAAAATACAGTCCTGAAGAAATCTCTCTTTAACATTTAAGTAACGATTCACTGACTTGAGTTTTTGTGGTGTCACATTTAAGATCATTCAAATTTTCTACTGGTCTTAAAATGCAGGTCTTCGCACTGTGGATATCAAGCTTACGTTACATCAGAAACACTAGGGGTCTATTTCCTGTGGAGATCAAGCTTACGTTACATCAGAAACACTAGGGGTTTGTTTCCTGTGGAGATCAAGCTTACGTTACATCAGAAACACTAGGGGTTTGTTTCCTGTGGAGATCAAGCTTACGTTACATCAGAAACACTAGGGGTTTGTTTCCTGTGGAGATCAAGCTTACGTTACATCAGAAACACTAGGGGTCTGTTTCCTGTGGAAATCAAGCTTACGTTACATCAGAAACACTAGGGGTCTGTTTCCTGTGGAGATCAAGCTTACGTTACATCAGAAACACTAGGGGTCTGTTTCCTGTGGAGATCAAGCTTACGTTACATCAGAAACACTAGGGGTCTGTTTCCCGGGCGCAGAACAAGTCTAGCGCTGGAGTAGAAAGCATGCTCAATGGACATTCTCCATTGAAATAGGGTTTTAGTCCAGGATAGGATTTAATCCGTGTCCAGGAAACAGACCCTACGAGTTGTAACACTGGTTGTATCAACATGTTATGACAGTTAAGAACAGTCAATGTAATACTTTAACGACAAGGAAACGTGACAAAGTGTGAATCTGTGAAACAAAAAGAGCCAAATGGAGCACTGAGTTTTTTCGTTTTATTTAAGGTTTCTTTTTCCAGACCTGCAGAGGACAGTTCAATTCCTTTAAGCTCCTCAATGAGTGTTTAACTCAGCATCATGTTTAAAACCACGGTAGTACAACTGAGTATGTTGAGTTTCTCCTGGATCAGTTCTTGTTTCTGGTGAATACTGTTTTTAATAGGGGACAGCAGGAGAAAGAGAGAGAGATGAACAGAGCGAGAGAGAGAAAGATGGAGAGAACATGAGTTAAGACTAAAAGAAAGAGGCTGTGAAGGGAGGAGAGGTTATTCATTCTCTTGGCCCAGAGAAAGGCAGAGAGCTCCTTGGATTAAATTGCAAGCCGTTGTTTGTCAGCTCGTCTTGTAGCACTTTACGATATCACATTGCATTATTTCCATTCTCACACGTTTTATACAGATACATATCAGAACATTGTGACACTATCTCCCTTGCCAATCACTCAAGCTCCTCATTAATTCATGGTAAGGCCTCGTTGAAAGCCCTCACGGGTCTAACAAGGCGGAAACTTTTAACGCTATTGGCTACCCTTATTAGTATTAGTTTTGACCTGCATATCTTGGAAGCCTTTTCATCAACCCCTTCATTTCTCTGTTTTGTCTGCTTTCTGGTAGTTCTCCTGATAAGGGTTAAGCTACTGGAGGTGCCACACAGTGGCACTGTGTATAAGACCAAATCCTGGATTTCAGGATGTCCCAGTATTAGCCTGTAACTTCCCTACCAACAGTCTTTAAATATTGTACTTTGTTCTAGCTTCGACGCCAACCGCTCTGTTTCACCAGAATTAGCGCTTAACGTGCCGAGGATTGGTATCGCGAGTCTTGGCCTATTCTTCTTCCGACCCGAGAACGGTGGCGAGACTCTTTAACCCCTGTCGGCCAGCCCTCCTGTTAGGTGGTGCTACTTCCTCTGATACAGAGGTTCAACTGAATCTTCCCTCTACTACAGGATGGGGCACCATGACCCCTGACCCCAAAGGGAAGAACGTTGGTTTTAATGACCTGCATGAGACAAGTCATTGGTTCGGCCCGTTCCAGGCAAACTACATTGCAGTCGCCTGCCAGATCTCACAACGCCTGGATAGGTGTTCTCAGCTAACCAGTTAAATCAGCTATAGCTGATCAGTTCTCAGCTAACCACATATGATATAGCAGTCTGACACCGACTTCAAAGGCCGATCATTGGTTGCTGCATTGAGTGCAGCACTACTACAAACGAGTCGGCCTGGAACGTCACCATTGTGACCGTGTGTCTAACATGGCAACCGTAGCATGTATAGCCTGCCTGTGCCCTTAACTCACCCCTCCTAACGTCTTAGTCTGCCCATCTCTGTCTGCAGAATTTCCTGTCATCTGAACCAACTACAACAAGTCCCTCGACAATACTTCTCTAAAGATTCTCAACCGTACATCTTAAACCGTTAAACCGAGGCATTTTCTCACATGCCCAAAGTTAACCACTCCAGGGTTTCTCTGCAGCGAGGGAGGGTAAAGTTTCATTCAGGTCTCCTGTTCTGTTGAAAGTGGGGAGGATGAGGGTATTTGGGGCAAAGCTTTAAGAGCAGATTTTCCATTCCTTTTGTTGCTTCATCCTCAAAGAGTAATCGTGACTTCACTTCATATTTAATCACGAGTTAACTTCATAAAATGACCCACGTCTCGTTTCCTGTGCCGTTTGTAGTTATCGACTTTGGTGTCAACAAACCTAGTAGTGCTCCTGTTCTTCGTGCTCGTCTAGATCATAAAGGACGGACCTCAAGTGAAGCTCACAGCAGTGTCTGATCCCAAACAATTCACCTGGGTCATATTCATTATGCACCAAACGAAGTGAAACCGGCAGGGACTACATGGGTTTATCTGTCCAATAAGAAACACTTTCCGTTTAAAAATGTTTCACTACTACTGAACACACCCCTGACTACTGGAGCTCACAGTAAGGCATTGACTTGGTCGGTAGCAGACCAAAAGGGAGGGTACCTAGTAATGCATGTCATGTGCCACGGAAAAAAAAATAAAGGAACAAACAGGCCGTCAGTTAAAAAAAAAAAAAAAGAGATAGAAGTTGAAAGGACAAAGAAAGCAGCCTTGTTATTTTGTTAGCTAATCATTTTTCATAATTTGATAATCTGCAGATTGGTGTGTGTACACTGTATCTGTATTGGGTTGGGACACTGTTGTAATCTGTCTTTAGTGTCGGTCCCCAGCGGTGGTGCTGTTTAGCAGCTCTGTAGCGCTCTGGCCTGGGGGTCTGAAGGCTGTCTGGAAGCCTGGGGGAGGGCTGTGAAACTGGCTGGGGTTGGCCTGTGTGGGTTGGGCCAGGCTGGGAAGGTAAGGGGCCCAGCCGGAGCCAGCTCTGTGGTGGAGGGGGAGGTGTGGGTGTGAGGCAGCCTGGTCTAGGAGGCCGTGGTGGTGGCTGTGGAGGGACTGGTGATGCTGGTTCTGGGGCTGCTGGGGGAGAGAGGAGCTAGGCAGGGCAGGGCCGTCCATCTCTGTCAGGGCCTGGAGGGATTTGAGCCAGTGGGGAGGGTTCTGGTCCTCTTGGAGAAGGTCTAAACTGTTACCTGTCGAGGCTGGGATGCCTGAAGAGAGAAGAGAGATGGGTGAGTCAGTGGGAACTGTAGGACAGAGTTTCCCAAACTCTGCATGCTTTGGTTTTTGCCCTAGCACCACACAGCAGATTCAAATACCCAACTCATCATCAGCCTTTGATTAGGGCAAAAACCAAAACGTGCACCTAGAGGGAGCCCTCGGAACCAGTTGGAGAAACCATGGTGTAGGAGACGCACTTCCATTTAGTATCTTTAGTGCTGTCTACAGATCTCCCTGGAAAACAGTGACTATTGTTGGTGAGTAGAGTATCCTGGCTAAATAAAGATGACATGTCCAACTCTGCTTATAACACTTTCAAACCTATCTTAATAAGTTAATGTAAATAGTTGTTAGATATCTGCATGTTATATATGACAGAATAAAGTCATTATCATCATCGTATTGTACCTGTGTAATAAATACGTCTGGGGTTACTCACTACCTGTGATGATGGCTGGGTCCATCCAGCTGGCCGTACCGTCCCAGCTGAGGCTGTGTGATAGTCCCCCTGTCCCGTGGAGCCCCCCTAGGCCCCCCAGGTGGTTGGGCCGCCCGATGTGGTTCACACTGGAGGACGAGGAGGAGGAGGAGGAAGAGGAGGAGTTGGGGAGACCGCCGAAGTTGATGTTGATGTTGGGGAGGAGAGCTCTCAGGCCAGCCTGCCATTCTTTCACATTGAGGCCGTCTATAGAACAGCTGCTTTCTAGAGAGAGAACATATTTATTTAATTACGGACAAATTAGAAAATAAGCAGTGCTGATTTTCTTCATTTAATATAAATTTTTGATTAATCCACATCTTCAGGTGGCTTTGGACTGCCATCTTGTGGCCAAAACACAGAACTACATCTACATGTAATTTGTCATTTTGACCTTGCAGGAAACATGGAAGAAATAGGCAAAACGATGACATGTTTTGACATTCAATGCTTGTTACAGTCATACTGGACAGACTGTATTAATCATGACTCAAAAAGGTTTGGGGTAAACTGAATTTCAATTCAGTCCATTCAGGATTTAAACTGAAATGCCAATTTCAAGTTTTGTTTACTTCCTGAATTGACAAGACATAACATAACTGACTCCTAACCTCAACACTCCCAGAAGACAGAGCCAGGGTCTTATAACAACCTACCTGATATGGGGATCCCTCCCAGCCCTGTACTGTGGCGCTGAGGAGGCATGCTCAAGTCCAGGAAGTTTCCGTGTCCCCCTCCAGCGTTGGCCGAGTGGTTCAAGTGTGAGAGGTGATTATTGCTGCGTGCCGAGGGAGACATGTCCATCCAGGGATGCCGAGAGGCAGTGGCGGCCTGGGCAGCCTGACTTCCACCATGATGACTACTCTGACTCTGAGAACCAGGGAAACTAAAGGAACTATAAATTTGCCTTTGGTGGAGCTGAGAAAGTCGGGGTGGAGGTCCAATGCTGCTGGGGAAATGGTTGGGGTTGGAGGGGGGCACGTGAAGGCCGTGGTGTGACCCGGGGTGGTGGAGGCTGAAGGGACCGGGGGACCCCAGCGGACTGGGCTGGTCCTGGACTGACAGCTCCTTCTCTATGAGGTCAGCCAGGGCCTTCCGCGTGATGTCGAAGGGGTCGAAGCCTAGGTCGTCGTCCTGCTGTTGTGTCTTGGATGAGGAGCCGAAGCCGAAGGCCGCCTGCCAGTCTGTGGAGGACGAGACCGGTATTGTGTCTGGGGAAGGGAGAGAACCATGGAAAACTTATCTAGTGGTTATGTTTCAAAGCTGAAAACACAGTGGAGCAGACACTGCAGTTTTTTTGTTTGTTTTTTACCCCTTTTTTATCCCCAATTTTGTGGTGTCCAATTGGTAGTAGTTACAATCTTGTCTCATCGCTGCAACTCCTGTACGGACTTGGGAGAGGCGAAGGTCGAGAGCCATGCGTCCTCCGAAACACAACCCAACCTAGCCGCACTGCTTCTTGACACAATGCACATCCAACCCGGAAGCCAGCCGCACCAAGGTGGCAGAGGAAACACCGTACACCTGGCCAGCATGCACTGCACCCGGCCCGCCACATGAGTCGCTAGTGCGCGATGAGACCTCCCGGTCACGGCCGGCTGCGACAGAGCCTGGGCTCGAACCCAGAATCTCTGGTGGCACAGCGATGCGGTGCCTTAGACCACTGCGCCACCCGGGAGGCGACACTGCACTTAAAGGAAGCATCGTCTACTAAACAGTGTTTGTGTCTCAGTGTCTACCCCACACAACCCACCTGATGCGAAGAGGCTCTGTGGTTCAGGGGTCATGGGCCAGTCGGATCCCCCTCTAGGTGTGTTAGGGAAGGGGGGCAGGCCAGACGGTATGGGGTTGGGTTGTCTGAAATTACTGTTGTCTGAGAACAAGGACTGGGACTCTGCAGAAGCCCCCTCGAAGGGCGAGCGGGCGGTGAGGTCCACTACACTGATAGGAACCACCAGACTGCTGGGGGGTCTGGTCAGCCCCGGAGGAGAGGGGGACTCACTGTTAGGCATCTGGAGAGGGGAGGGGACATTGGTAATGTCTGTGACAATGTAACATTTGTAAGAAATAATCAGCTATATTTGAAAATGGCTCAGAAGAAACTGTATACTCTGTATATACTTAACAATCATTTCCCTAAATACCGTCAATATGTTCTTCATGTAATATAGTAATTATCTATACACAAATCTTGAAAACACATTTAAAAAAACATATTTCTGTACTTCTACATGTGAAATTAAGTCATTAGTAAAGGTCTTCGTACCTGTTGTAAAGTCTCTCCATTCACCATACTTATTGATTCCGGAGGTTTGTCGCTGGGACTAAAGAGAAACAGACTATGATCTTCATGGCCCACCACCAGCATTTAAAACGGACCAAAAAGGAGACCAGTTTGGCCTGTGAGTTAAAACCTTTTCACTCTATTGTTCTGACCTGAACCAAACTAGGCTGGCTTGGATTCTCTGTTCACACAGCCCTTTTCAGCACATTTCCAGCAACTATAGTGAATGTGTAACCATGCAGTACAGAAGAGTACTGCCTGCCTTCTCAGTAAGCTTGGTTTAACCCTGCAGTATATATTGCCTGTGACATGTCAACATTTCTGTTGTCATTGTAAAATGGACTAATAAAGTCTTATTCTTCTACAGCGCATTCAGAAAGTATTCTCACCCTTGACTTTACACTTTTTGTAAATTGATAAAAATTTCGATTTTTTTTTTGGGGGGGGGGGGGTCACTGGCCTACATACAATAACCCATAATCAAAGTGGAATAATGTTTTTACAAATTAATAAAAAAATATAAGTTAAAATGTCTTGAGTCAATAAGTATTCAAACTCTGTTATGGCAAAGCTTAAATAAGTTCAGGAGTAACAATGTGCTTCACAAGTCACATAATAAGTTGCATCGACTGTGTGCAATAGAGTTTAACATGATTTTTATATGACTACCTCATTTCTGTACACACATACAGTTATCTGTAAGGTCCCTCAGTTGAGCAGTGAATTTCAAACAGATTCAACCACAAAGACCAGGGAGGTTTTCCAATGCCTCACAATTTCAGGGATTTCACCATGAGGTCAATGGTGAATTTAAAACCGAGTTTAATGGCTGTGATAACTGAGGATGGATCCACAACATTGTAGTTACTCCTCAATACTAACCTAAATGACAGAGTGAAAAGGAAGGCTGTACAGGAAAAAATAAGATTCCAAAATATGCATCCTGTTTGCAATAAGGCACTAAAGTAATACTGCAAAAAAAAAATGTGGTAAGCAATTCCCGTTTTTGTCTTGAACAGAAAGTGTTACGTTTGGGACAAATACAATACAGCACATTACTGAGTACCGCTACATATTTTCAAGCATGGTGGCTGCATAACGTTATGGCTGTGCTTGTAATCGTTAAGGAATGGGGAGTTTTTCAGGAAAAAAAAAAAAAAAAAAAACGGAGCTAAGCACAGGTAAAATCCTCGAGGAAAACCTTGTACAGTCTGCTTTCCACGAAACACTGGGACGAATTTACCATTCAGCAAGACAATAACCTAAAACACAAGGCAAAATCTACACTGGATTTAATTACCAAGAAAACAGCTAATGTTCCTGAGTGACCGAGTTACAGTTTTGATTTAAATCTAATTGAAAATCTATGTTAATAGCTGAAAATGGTTGTCTAGCAATGATCAACAACCAATTTCACACAGCATGAAGAATTTTGAAAATAATAAACAGGCAAATAGTGTATAATCCAGGTGTGGAAAACTCTTAGAGATTGACCAAGAAAACTGTAAATCACTGCCAAAGATGATTCAGGGGTGTGAATACTTATGTAAATGAGATATTTATGCATTTTATTTTCAATAAATTTGCACCAATTTCTAAAAACATGTTTTCATTGTCACTATGGAGTATCCATTTTGAATTCAGACTGTAACAACAAAATGTGGAATAAGTCAAGGGGTATGAATACTTTCTGAAGGCACTGCATATCAGGGGTTCTCAAAGTGGGATCCAGGTACTGCAGGGGGTCTGTGGCCAGATCTCTCGATCTATATGCATCCACCCACACAAGTTATTTAATGAATATTACAAAAGAGAATTTTGGCCAAGGGATCCATGGAATAAATTTAAAAAGTGTAATATTATTAATCTATAATGTATGTTCAACATACATGGGCAACATGGGCCTCGGAGGCTCACAGACATATTGGTATCCACAGCACTCCAATTATACATTTTTCAACTCAATACTATTCCTCCCTCAATTTTTATTTACTGCACTGTAATTTAAGTTTTAAAAACTACAAAGTTCTCTCTGCCTCATGGCAAAATGTGTAGAATTGCAGGATATTAGCTTGAAAGCAGAAAAAATAAAAATAATAATACCTGCCCCAATGACCAAAAAGTGTAGAATTACGGAAAATTCGCTTTAAATCTGCAATATTTTCTCCGATGCCAAAATGCGGGCCTTTTAAAATGTTCCTTCCTCGGGGCTGAGAATTGGTTCGCCTGGCCATGTAATGCAGACATCATAGTAAAATTCCTTGTAGGCTATTTTTTAAATGGCACTCGAGTAATGTTCTGATTATGAGGGGGTGCTATCACAAAAGTGGTCCATGACCCAAAAAGTTTGAGAAGCCCTGTTCCATATTACCTGTTGCTGTCACAGTTAGAGGAGAAGGGGGACAGGGCAGCACCCTGACCAGACCCCATCCCCAGCTCGGTGTCCAGCCCCAGGCCAAGTCCTAACCCATCGGAGGTCATGCCCTCTGGGTCCAGGCAGCAGTCTAGCAGCGGAGGAGACTTCCTGTCCTCCGACAGGCCATTGGCCAGTTTGCCACCGTACCCCGATAGAATCGGCCACCCATCTTTGCCATTGTTGGGTCTGTTGTGATAGATGAACAAACATCCAATAAAGAGATGTTGTGTGGACGAAATCGATAGAAGCCTCAGGTGGTCAAGCGGTTAGTGCCACAGCCTCCAGGGCAAATATTTGCTGTTGGGGAGAGCCAAATACCAAACATACCTTTGTGTAGAATTTGAAGATCTGCTTTTTGACTTTTCCCCTGCACACGTTGACGTTTGTAGAAAGCTGGGGTTCATTTTGTAGAGGTCCTGGAGTAGTGTCTGCTCGTATTCTTGGTGTTTCCCGGCCTAAGGACAAACATAGTAACGTTAAGTAATTTAAGCAGTGAATCATAACACACAAAGCTCCCACTGTTCACCACAGACACCTACTCAATTCAACTGTGTCGCAGCTTCCACCTAGACCCAGATCTAGCATGACAACGACATTGGGAATTGGCTATACAGCACAAACAGATCTGGGACCAGGCTAGCTTCAAATAACATTAATGCTGAGGTCCAAAGTCACTTGAAGTAAGAACATGGTTGAAAAGGCCAATACTAAAACATCCAAGAGGAAATAAAGAACCAGATCTAACCTGGGACAAGGTATACACACAGGCAAGAACAGTACATGACGTCAAGAGAAAGTTGTTAGGCATCTCTATTCACCCACCAACAAATCACACAGGAAGAATATATATTTTTTTACCTGCATCTCCTCTTTAGTAAAGCTAGCTGCCTCGTCCCCCAGCTCATGTAGATACATACAGTCTGGTTTGGGACACTGCATGCTTTTGAGGAAGTAACTGCAGTATTTTGTTGTACCTAAAGAAGCCTGCATTTAAAAAAATATTATGAGTGAAAAATGTGTTGATGAATGTTCTCTTCAGTTGTTGCCCTTTAAATCATATTATTACGTATAAGACAAAGGTCATATAGCATTTAAGACAGTACTTTATTTGATAACGTTCCTTACAATAAGTCAACAGTTATTTCTAGGACCAGTTTCCCAGACAGATTAAGCATAGTCCTGGACTAAAATGCACCTTCAATGGAATTTCTCAATTGAGAATTGTTATCCAGAATTTGGTTTAATTTGTGTCCAAGAAAGTGGCCCTGAATGTCTGTTTCGGTCACCTTGAGTGTTCTGCCGTCCACCACTACATTGTTTACACATTGTATTGCTCTGAGGGCGTCTTCAGAGCGGATATAGGTGACATAGGCACTGGCACTGGGACCCTGTGGATCAGAAAAGTTAATAATAATAATATTCAGAATAGGTCGTAAGAAAACACAGCTTTTTTATTAGAGATGTGTGTGTAACAACCTGACTATTTACATTTGAGAGGAACACACCTGCTTTTAAATTCAATCCCACTTTTTATGATCTGACACTTTCCTCCAAAGTAATTGACAGTACAGTGAGTATGTACAGTACCAGTCGAACGTTTGGACACCTACCCATTCAACCATTTTTATTTATATTTTCTACATTGTAGAATAATAGTGAAGATATCAAACATATTTAATAACACATATCGAATCATGTAGTAACCAAAAGTGTTAAATCTCTGATTCATCAAAGTAACCTTGATGACCGCTTTGCACACTCTTGGCATTCTCTCAACCAGCTTCATGAGGTAGTCACCTGGAATGCATTTCAATTAACAGGTGTTCCTTAAAAAGTTAATTTATGGACTTTCCTTCTTAATGCATTGAGCCAATCAGTTGAGTGACAATGTAGGTGTGGTATACAGAAGATAACACTCTTTGGTAAAAGACCAAGTCCATATTATGCCAAGAGCAGCTCATATAAGTATAGAGAAAGGACAGTCCATCATTACTTTAAGACATGAAGGTCAGTCAATTCTGAAAATGTCAAGAACTTTGAACGTTTCAAGTGCAGTCGCAAAAACCATCAAGCGCTATGATGAAACTGGCCCTGATCAGGACCACCACAGGAAAGGAAAACCCAGAGTTACCTCTGCTGCAGAGGATACGTTCATTAGAGTTACGAGCCTCAGAAATTGCAGCAAATAAACCACTTCTAAAGGACACCAATAAGAAGGATACTTGCTTGGCCCAAGAAACAAAAGAAATGGACTTAACGGTAGAAATCTGTCCTTTGTTCTGATGAGTCCAAATTGTAGATTTTTGGTTCCAACCACCGTGTCTTTGTGAGACGCAGATTAGGTGAACGGATGATCTCCGCATGTGTGGTTGCCACCGTGAAGCATGGAGGAGGGAGGAGGAGGAGATGTGATGGTGCTTTACTGGTGACACTGTCAGTGATTTATTTAGAATTCAAGGCACACCTAACCAGCATGGCTACCACAGCATTCTGCAGCGATACGCTATCCCATCTGGTGTGCGCTTAGTGGGATTATAATTTGTTTTTCAACAGGACAATGACACAAAACACACCTCCAGGCTGTGTAAGGGCTATTTGACCAAGAAGGAGAGTGATGGAGTGCTGCATCAGATGACTTGGCCTCCACAATCACCCGACCTCAACCCAATTGAGATGGTTCGGGATGAGTTGGACCGCAGAGTCAAGGAAAAGCAGCCAACAAGTGCGCAGCATATGTGGGAACCCCTTTCAAGACTGTGTTTAAAGCATTCCAGGTCAAGCTGGTTGACAGAATGCCAAGAGTGTGCAAAGCTGTCATCAAGGCATAGGGTGGCTACTTTGAAGAATACAAAATATATTTTGATTTGTTTTATACTTTTTTGGTTACTACATGATTCCATGTGTGTTATTTCATAGATTTGATGTCTTCACTATTATTTTACAAATGTGGAAAATAGTAAAAAATAAAGAAAAACCCTTGAATGAGTAGGTGTTCTAAACTTTTGACTGGTACCGTTTTTATTTTAGTATGTGATCCTTATGGCGATAGAACCCACGACTGTTCCCCGTTGACAACCCACCCTCCTCCCAAGTGAGCCACACAGAACCAGTTCTTACCTGTGAACCTGCATATGATGTGCTGTTGTTGATGACCACCTTGTGTATTTTCCCAAACTTCCCAAAATACTCTGGCCTTTTTAGAACCTGTGCAGAAATGAATAGAGATGGAGACATTTTTCACAAACAAAGCTTCATAAACACAGTTGAGGGAAAACAAATATAGCTAGGTCAGTAAACCAGAAATATGATCAAGTAACAGAATAGTGAGATGAAATTCTGAATATCTTTGTCCAACTACTTAAAGCAGGGCTCTCCAACGCTTTTCCTGGAGAGCAACCCCTCCTTTAGGTTCACTCCGACCCTGTTCCTGGAGAGCAACCCCCCCCCCCCCACACTTCAGGTTTTAACTCAGACCCAAATTATAACTAACCTGATTCAGCTTATCAACCAACTAATTATTAGAGTCAGGTGTGTTATACTAGGGTTGGAGTGAAAACCTACAGGACCGTAGCTCTCCAGGAACAGGGTTAGAGTGAACAACTCATGGATACAATTTTTATGTCTCTGTGTGCAGTTGAGATGATTGAAGTTAGTTTAGCGCAATTGCTGGAAGTCTCCCGGTACAGTAGCCAGCTCCTCTCAAAAGCAGGAAAATAAATCTAACTACCGTAAAGCTGGGGTAGTTATTTATTAATGCTAATAATCTACACATAGTAATCAATATTTTATATATTCATACATTTTAGTGATAACCATAAAAAAAGAGATGATCCACTTCCTCATTTTCTGTCCCATTGTAGCATAGAGATGTATAGAGATCGCAACTTTGTATCCGTCTCAATGGCATTTCCCACAGGCTCACAGACACCATAATGGGACAGATACAACAATTGTGACCTCTATACATCTCTGAGAAATACAACCCCAAGACTCGAAATCTCGCAGTATCCCTTTAAAATGACTGAAGCAAAGTGGAGGGGTGGGGACTTCAGTAGATTTAAAACGACGTGTTAAAAACTATTTCCAATCAATGTGCTAAGTGCTTTTGATCTCCACCGGCATCTGTGAACGTCAAATACTCTACAATAAAACTATGTACTCAGCGCATAAGCAGCAAAAAATACAATTTCCCAGGCAAAAAAGAAAGTATGAATGAGTTAACTGTAGAAGGGATGGGATAGTATATCACCTTACTTATAGAAGAAACCTATGGCATTTAGCTGAAATCAGATCAGAAAATATGAACATACTAAAAACAACTAATTACCTAGATGTCTCCTACACTATTGATGATGGACTCTGGGTCGATGAGGCTTCAAGAGGAAAATGCTCAAAAAGGGTACTTCAACTAGGGATGCCAAATTCAGGAAACTCACAAATTTCCCAGGTTTTCCAAAAATCCTAGTGGTAGGATTCCCAATTTTTGGAAAAATTGGGAATTTCTGGAAAGTTTCCTGGAATTTTGCCACCTTAACAAAAACTAAAAAGATCTAGATACTCTGAATGATCGGCTATGAAAATCCAACTGACATTTACTCCTGAGGTGCTGACCTGTTGCACCCTCGACAACCACGGTGATTATTATTATTTGACCCTGCTGGTCATCTATGAACATTTGAACATCTTGGCCATGTTCTGTTATAATCTCCACCCGGCACAGCCAGAAGAGGACTGGCCAAATCCCCATAGCCTGGTTCCTCTCTAGGTTTCTTCCTAGGTTCCGGCCTTTCTAGAGAGTTTTTCCTAGCCATGTGCTTCTACACCTGCATTGCTTGCTGTTTGGGGTTTTAGGCTCGGTTTCTGTACAGCACTTTGTGACATCAGCTGATAAATTTGATTGATTGGCCTATACTGATATAGTATACCTACACAGAGTATACCAAACATTAGGAATACCTCCCCTTTTGCCCCCAGAACAGCCTCAATTCACGAGGACACACACTCTACAAGGTGTTGAAAGCGTTCCACAGGAATACTGGCCCATGTTGACTGCAATGCTTCCTACTGTTGTGTCAAGTTGGCTGGATGTCCATTGGGTGGTGGACTGTTCTTTATACACACAGGAAACTGTTGAGCGTGAAAAACCCAGCAGCATTGCAGTTCTTGACACAAACCAGTTGGCCTGGCACCTACTACCATACCCCATTCAAAGGCACTTCACTTTGTCTTGCCCTTTCACCTTCTGAATGGCACACATACACAATCCATGTCTCAAAGCGTTGAAAATGTTTAACCCGTCTCCTCCCCTTAATTTTATTTATTAAACTAGGCAAGTCAGTTAAGAACAAATTCTTATTTACAATGACGGCCTAGGAACACTGCCTTGTTTAGGGAAAGAACGACAGATTTTCACCTTGTCAGCTCAGGGATTCAATCTAGCAACCTTTAGGTTACTGGCCCAACGCTCTAACCACTAGGCTACCTGTGACATCAATACGGGATCCACCTTTTCACCTGGTCAGTCTATGTCATGGAAAGGACATCTAATATACACTCAATGTATATTAATGTAGTAAGCTCATAGGTGTCTCACCTCTGGATCTGCAAGCCTTTGAGAGAGCCCGACCACAAACACCAGGTTTCTCTGCACCACCCTGACGCTGGCCAGGTGTTTCCTGTTCTCTGTCACCTTCTGCTTCTTCTCGTTCTGTTTCTGCTTCTTCTCGTTCTTTATCCTCTGGATCTCCTCCTGTGACAGGGGCTTGTACACTGCAGGGTCCTCTGGGTACGGCTGGATGGTAGGAGCAGATAGACAGGTAAACTCACCTGTACAGACTATAGGTATATCCTTCTGGGGAGAGTTAGGAGCTGAGTAGAATCATTTCTGTCTCTGATGGATGAATAAAGTAGTATTACATTATACGAGGTCAGTACTCTCCAACCCTGTACCTGGAGAGCTACTGTCCTGTAGGTTTTCGTTCCAACCGTAATCAAACGCACCCAATTATAATAATTAGCTGGTTGATAAGCTGAATCAGGTTAGTTACAACTGGGATTGAAACAAAAACCTACAGTAGGGTAGCTCTCCAGGAACAGGGTTGAAAAGCCCTGTACTAGACTGTAGGTCACATTTCCATAACCCCACCGAGCCAGCCTTTTTCTGCAGGCGGGGGCAGAGGCCATTCTCGTCTGTGCGGACACGGTGCCAGCAGAAGTGTAGGAGAAAGGCTAGGGGGTTAGGATAGGTTAAGTACCTTTCTGCAGGCGGGGCAGAGGCCATTCTCGTCTGTGCGGATGCGGTGCTAACAGAAGGGCTAGGGTTAGGGGTTAAGATAGGTTATGTACCTTTCTGCAGGCGGGGCAGAGGTCGTTCTTGTCTGTGCGGATACAGTGCCAGCAGAAGGGCTAGGGGTTAGGATAGATTACATACCTTTCTGCAGGCAGGGCAGAGGCCGTTCTCGTCTGTGCGGATGCGGTGCCAGCAGAAGCGGCAGATCTGGTAGCCACAGGTGCAGGGGAAGAAGTTGACGTCGTCAATCTCCAGCGGCTCCATGCACAAAGGGCACTCCATAGAGTCATCCTTCATCTCGGGGCTGTGGGACATCCTATGTCACGGTGAAGGGAGCAGGTGTCACGGCTGGGAGGGAGGAGCGTAGTACAGGATGGGAGCTTTAGTAAGATATCAAGTTATCTTTATTGTCCCAATTGGGAAATGTGTTGTGCTGTCAGGATTCAACAATAAACAACATTAAAAGCATTGACAAAATAAAACCGATACACACACACACACATGAAACAATGATGGATAAAAAGGAAGTCATTGTCGAAAAGTGCAGCAATAAATAGACATTTCCTTTCATGTGCAGATGAGATATGATAGAGACTGGAAAGATAATTCTGCTTTTCACAAACTCTATTTTGACTATTTTCTACATAGGTAAATAAATGGTCAACAAATGATAGGTTTCCATCCAATTGGCAACAGATTTGCATGCAAATATTCAAAAATCCCCATAAAAAGAAAGATGCGCATTTTCCATCCAGAGATGTGTTCCCATCAAGTTAGTTTGATATGGCTGTTATATCAATATTTGCACATAAACACCTTAATTTCTCACATAATTAATTTTACCAACACAAAAAGATCACCTCTTGTAGATTATTTTGTTTTGTCGACATTTTTTAAAATTTAACAACAAATCTGCTGTTTCCATCAAGCCTGTAGAGACATTATCTGACATACTTTCCTCGCATAAAAAAGGTTGGATTGGAAATCTGGATAGTGGAGAACATTAATAGTACACTAGTGACAATGCAAAACTCAGGCCTAAATCAGATCTGCTCACTTAACAAGTGGTACTGGTGTCTTAATATTTTAGTATCCTAAGCTGAATGTTATGAGGATCATCACCAACTTTTGCCTGTGTTACAGGTCAACAGCTTGATACGAAAGTAGCAGATTGTGGTAAGGACAGCCAGCCAGCCAGCCACAAACACATTATGTGATGTTTTGACAGTAGGAGGGCGTACCTTCTTGTAGCTGTCACTGTAATAGATCAAAGACTGATTAAAAACCAGGCCTATTGAATATTGGGGTTTGTTAAGGAGTTCGCGCTGGTCTTTAATAGAAGTAGATTGCAAACTGGAAGTCACTCTACCAGTGAGCTAGCTAGCTGATTAACGTTACAAGTAACGGCCATTGACAAACTAGCTAGACTACATGCAAACTAATGTTAGCTCCATGGGTAACACTAGTTAACAAACTAACATTAGGTACTTTCCAATACAATACAATTGGTCAAACGCATATTTAAATCCGTTGCTAAACTACAGCGGACATAGCCAACATTCGCGCCCCTGTCCCCTCAACAAATGATGCAGGTGTACAAGTACTATAAGCAGCAATTGTCAGATGACTGATACTATAAAGCCAAATAGCTAGGTAATTAACGTTAGCATGCTGCTAATGGTTTGCAACGATTCTCTCCTGTGTTAGCTCGCGGCATAACATATGTTAGTTTGCTCGCAAAAAGCCGGTCAGGTGCCTAAACAATAAAATATGAGTAAGACTCAAGTCAACGAGTAAAATGCCGTCCATTTGACATTTTGCTTTGAGTAAATACCCAACGTTCACATGACAGGCACTGTCGTGTGAATACAAAGTGACAGCTTGTTAACCAACGAAAATGCTAAAAGGCTAACATTAGCAAACAAGCTAACTTCAGAATCTAGGCTGGCATTCGGAGTTAGCTAGTTAGTTAGCGACTGCGGCCTACTAACGTTAGCTTGCGAGCTAACAGACTCAGACACTGTAAACCATTGACATTTCATTAAATCCACAACTAGCTAGGCGTCAATGCAAAGAATGTCATTGAGGCAGAAACTGTATAAATTCGTTTATGCACCACGGAGCTAAATGTTATGTTACCACGAAATTATCAGCAGACAGTTACAATAATAGTTTCGACTAGCTAGCTACTTACCCTGTACGTATTACAGGGATTCCACTCCAAATGGACAGTCACACCAAATTGGGCGGGGATTGCTGATGTCTCTGAACTGTCCAGATTTGTATAGACACTTGAGATTATGTTAGGCTTATTATTGCACTATAATTCAAAAGGCTTGATAGATGTTTTGTCCTTCTCTTGTTTTGTTTTTTTTATCTGTAAAGAAGATACGCTCTAACCACCATTTTAGCTAGCATTAAAATAGGGAGGAGTGAATGAAGTAAGCGTTCAGTACGTTCTGCGGCGGCGCAGAAGGTTATCAACAGTGCATTGTGGGAAATATAGTTAATTGTATTTTAAGTCAACATTCCTATGATAGGCCATTTGAAATACAGTAGTATTGTAAGTCGAAGCATTAAAGGTATTTTATTGAAAATTATGACAAAATGTATACAAATTAACAGCACCAGGGGTGTCAAACAATCACAGAAATAAAAGCTAGACAGTCAGGGAGCATAATAAATTCCCAAAACAATGGACAATATTTAGCAAATTTTGACCGCGAGGATCTATAACCAATTTTTAGTGCAGCTCTCTGGACCTCGATGAAGACCGAATGCAGCCCCTAGGATAAAATGAGTTTGACACCCCTGAACTACACATTGAAAAGTTATGTTGACGGTTGCACAAGATAATAACATTATAATAATGGATCTTTCTTCACTCCTCCATCCACAGGAGGTTGGGTTGAGGCCAGGATTGGGGTGGTTGGACCTTGTTTGGGTCCACAGAGTCTGTGGTCAGAGTGGTGCAGACGGGATGTGGGGAGGCCAGTGACAGGCGTGCTGCCAGGAGCCCCATCCTAACACAGCTGTGAGTGTCTCTGCTCTGGAACATACCAGCCAATATCCCACCTGCAAGACTGAGGAGAGGGAAGAGAGGGGTGTGTGGGAAACCAACATTTCACCTATGGAGATAAAAATACATTTTATGGTTTATTCCCATCCCAAGATAGCTACCGACCTATCTCCGGCTCCTGAGACATTCACCATTTCAGCTGCGGTGTGAGCCAGAGCAGAGTAGTGGACGGCACATAGCCGACCCTTCTGGAAAACCAGAAAACATTATCACCATAATGTTCGGAGATATAAAGATGTCAAGATGCTCACGTTTAGTTTAGAAGTGAAACAATGTGAGAATGTGAGCTCACACACACACATATATACATACACACATACATACAATCATCTTACCCTTGTTCCTCTCCTAGGCTGCAGGTCTACAGACCCATCGTTATGTTCTCCACACAGCAGCACTCCCATGGCCCCCAGGGTCACCACCACACACTGCAGGTGGTCCAGCAGGGGGCGTGCGAGATCCATGGCACAGCTCAGCACTTCCTCCACAGAGCTAGGCAGCACTGACACCACAAGACAAGATCTCATTCTCATTAATCAGACAGGAGTTTGTGCATAATGATGAGCTGTCATACAAAGACTTCATAGTGTGTGCATTACTTATTATATCGAGCCCGGACTCAGATCTTTGTGATGTCTTGCGAAGTGTCAACTCCTATGGTCACTGTTACGCCAAGCATAGGAGTTGGCTCCACAGCACAAATATAGCTTCGTCCAGGCTAATTCCATATTATATACAGTAGGCTCCAGAAATGATCTCAGTGCAGGAATAACTGACTATCGTACCTGCAGGTGTCGGGAGGCCCAATGCCTTGTTCATGGTACACAGCTCAGCCAGGTTGGGGGAGGTGTAGGCCAGGGCTTTCCAGCTGTCTGACAGGAAAGGCTTGCAGGCCTTGTCACAATCAGTTGGCTCATACCACACTGCAACACAAGTTTATCACATCAGGGTCTGTAATCATATAGTGTCTCAGAGTGGGAGTGCTGAATAGGATTGTTTTGCCTTCTTAGATCATAATGAAAAAGATGACATGGGGAAGGAGGACCTGATCCTAGATCAGCACTCCCACACAGATTATTTGTGAATATGGGCCCTGATCACACAGCGATGCACTGATGGTAAGAAAATGGTGATCGATCACTATTGATGACTGTCAAAGCATTCAGCTCTACATGCTAACCTGGCACTGCATGCTTCTTGGCGACAGAGCAAACATAGTTGATGGTGGAGATGGGTATATTGCCGTCCAGACACATGAGAGAGGCTGTTGAGAGCTTGTCCTCAAACTGGGCCACCTGTATGTAGAGATGGGCAAAGTTGTTATTTTTCAGTGCTATTCTATAAAAAACACAATAATGAACAAGAACATTAGATATGTGTACTTTTATGTGTAGTAAATCAGATTATTTTTATAGTTTAAATGTAGATGAAGTACCTGCTTCAGAAATATTTATTTTTTATTTAACCTTTATTTAACGAGGCAAGTCAGTTACATTTACAATGACGGCCTACCCCAGCCAAACTCGGACGACGCTGGACCAATTGTGCGCCGCCCTATGGGACTCCCAATCACGGCCGGGTGTGATACAGCCCGGAATCGAACCAGGGTCTGTAGTGACGCCTCTAGCACTGAGATGCAGTGCCTTAGACCGCTACGTCACTTGGGAGCCCCAGAAATACTCACATACTGCTCTGTGATTTGCTGGTGAATGTCCATGTCGCCTAATCCCAGACTCAGATCCCCGCTCTCAGTGATCACGGCACAATAAGTAGCAGTCCGCTGCTCCTTAAGTACAGCAACACCACTGGTATTCTAAAGGAAAATCAAAAGAGGAAAGAATGTCATGCCAGAATACTATGGGAGAGAGATTAATTCCGCTTTGCATATGGTCATAACAATCAGTTGTTACCACTCATTAAGGGCCCGATTTATAGTTGAGATAAGTAACAAGCACAACTCTGATTTTAATGGAAACGTGCTGATCTCAACTCAGAACACCTCTCGAAATCTTCTCCACATACATACCATGTGCCGACAGTAGTTCAGCACAGCATCACTGTGAGAGTCAGTTCCAATAGCTGAGATGAAGAGAGGTCTTTGGCCCATTCTGCTCAGAGAGTCTGGTGGGTAAAATATCACACAAGAAGTCAACATTAAAGTGTTTCACTCAATGCAAAAGTTTAATTAACCTTTTTTCCACATATAGGAGCTATGTAGACATAATGGCTCATTATAAACTGGGTGATTTGAGCCCTGAATGCTGAAATCAAATCAAACTTTATTTGTCACATGCGCCAAATACAACAAGTGTAGACCTTACCGTGAAATGCTTACTTACAAGCCCTTAACCAACAGTGCAGTTCAAGAAAGAGTTAAGGAAATATTTACCAAGTAGACTAAAGTAAAAAATAATAAAAAGTAACAGTAAAATAACAATAACGAGGCTATATACAGAGGGTACCGGTACCGAGTCAATGTGCAGGGGTACAGGTTAGTCGAGGTAATCAATGTAAATAGTCCGGTGGCCATTTGATTAATTGTTCAGCAGTCTTATGGCTTGGGGGTAGAAGCTGTTAGGGAGCCTTTTGGTCCTAGACTTGGCGCTCCGGTACCGCTTGCCGTGTGGTAGCAGAGAAAACTGGAGTCTCTGACAATTTTTTGGGCTTTCCTCTGACACCGCCTAGTATATAGGTCCTGGATAGCAGGAATCTCAGCCCCAGTGATGTACTGGGCCGTTCGCACTACCCTCTGTAGCGCCTTACGGTCAGATGCTATGCCAGGCGGTGACGCAACCGGTCAGGATGCTCTCGATGGTGCAGCTGTATAACTTTGAGGATCTGGGGACCCATGGCAAATTTTTTCAATCTCCTGAGGGGGAAAAGGTATTGTCATGCCCTCGTCACGACTGTCTTGGTGTGTTTGGACCGTGATACTTCATTGGTGATGTGGACACCAAGGAACTTGAAACTCTCGACCCGCTCCACTACAGCCCCGTCGATGTTAATGGGGGCCTGTTCAGCCTGCAATTCCTGTAGTCCACGATCATCTCTTTTGTCTTGCTCACGTTGAGGGAGAGGTTGTTGTCCTGGCACCACACTGCCAGGTCTCTGACCTCCTCCCTATAGGCTGTCTCATCGTTGTTGGTGATCAGACCTAACACCGTTGTGTCGTCAGCAAACTTAATGATGGTGTTGGAGTCGTGTTTAGCCATGCAGTCGTGGGTGAACGGGGAGTACAGGAGGGGACTGAGCACGCACCCCTGAGGGGCCCCAGTGTTGAGGATCAGCGTGGCAGACGTGTTGTTGCCTACCCTTACCACCTGGGGACGGCTCGTCAGGAAGTCCAGTATCCAGTTGCAGAGGGAGGTGTTTAGTCCCAGGGTCATTAGCTTAGTGATGAGTTTCGTGGGCACTATGGTGTTGTACGCCGAGCTGTAGTCAATGAACAGCATTCTATGACAAAACATTTATTTGTACTGCTCTAATTACGTTGATAACCAATTTATAATAGCAATAAGGCACCTCGGAGGTTTGTGATGTATGGCCAATATACCACGGCTAAGGGTTGTATCTAGGCACTCCGCATTGCGTGGTGCATAAGAACAGCTCTTAGCCGTGGTATATTGGCCATATACCACAACCCCCTGAGGTGCCTTATTGCTTTAAATAACTAACCAGCAAGGTTCTTTCCTACTCCACCAAATGACTGGCAGACACTTCCAGGATTCGTCTGTCCAAACTGTTGAGCAATCAAACAAACCCTTGTGTCATTGACATCATTTGAATGGTCCAGACATGCAGTAGTAGATGCTTGACATTAGCAGAGTTTGTGTGAACGTACCACTAGCTTATCTGTTTTCCCCTTGGCAATAAAATCCACATTCACACCACCTATGACAACCTGCGATGTAAGAGCCACAGTGTTATTGTACAGTAAGCATGTTACACACTGTCCATCAAGCTAAAACTAGAGTAAGAAAAATGATGTGCTCTACAAGACAAGAGTGATTGGTTCACGTGTATTGATGATGAACATCTGACCAGTGCTCACAATGTTTGGCTGAGAGTCCGAATCTTTCTCTCTCTCCTTTGCGTGAGGAGCAGGTGTCCAAGTCTTCTTCTGCATTTGTTTAGACAGTGCACAGGCTATCTGACTGCCTACCCTGGCATTATTATGAATGAGAGCGATATCTTTGGGAATATCAGATTAAGGGACCGTAATGTAATGATGATACAAACATTCAGTTATACATCGATAAAACAAGTTTTAAAAACCACAATTATGATTTTTTTTTTTTTTTTTAACATTTTCTTACACTAAGAATGACTCTGATATGATCCCTCCCTCCCTCTCTCTCTGCAGCATGGTTTTCTCACACCATGTTACTGATCAGAGAAGGATACTAGCCTGGAGGGACTTTCCACGGGTCAGTTCGTTGACCTTTTGAAGGATGAAGGGCGTCAAATCTCTTCCTCTGATACCTTTAACACTACAGGGGAAATGCGTACGAAGGCAACAGAGAGTTAATCGTGTGGCTGAGGTGAAATGCTGATACTTTTCTTGTCATATCAAGGCAACCAAACAGAAACTCTGATAAGCAACTTCCTGTGTTGTCAGTCATGCAAGCGGCTATCTAGAGATCAGGAAATAAATGTTCAGAAAACAACACCAGCACAGACAGACCATGAGAAGTGCTCAATAAATAGAGCTTTTTAGCAATACCTAAGTAGGCTAAAAAACATTAGCTGGCGCACACCCAGAAAAATGTATTTGTGTGGAGGTCGCACACTCCATACATAAACACCCAGAAATTTAATGGGTATTTACCAATGTTTCGGCATCACTGTGCCTACCTAAGTAGGCAACATACATTTCCAAAAACATGTATTGGGGATTATAAACTGGGTGGGTCAAGCCCTGAATGGTGATTGGCTGACAGCCGTAGTATATCAGGCAATATACCACGGGTATGACAAAACGTTTAATTTTACTGCTCTAGTTACGTTGGTAAACAGTTTTTTAATAGCAACAAGGCACCTAGGGGGTTTGTGGTATATTGCCAATATACCACGGCTAAGGGCTGTGTCCAGGCACTTCACGTTGTGTCGTGCGTAAGAACAGCCGTTACTCGTGGTATATTGGCCATATACCACACCTCCTCGGGCCTTATTGCTTAATTCAACTACAGTCAAGTCAGGTGGAGAGATCATATTATGTTATAATGCAGTGTTTCCTTACTTGGCCTCTGCCAGTGCAGCCTGTATAGCGTTCTCAATCTGTTGTCCAGCTGCTGCATGCTCCTTAGGGATGGGCACAGCCAGCAGCAGGCCGCTCTGTAGACCCAGGGACAGGTTACCCGCTGTAGGCCAGGGGAAAGAGACAGGTATAGTACATTATGATGCAGTCACAATACATTGTAAGATTTGTCATAAGCATGCATGACCCTTTATAATATCTTAAAATCATGCCTAGATTATCAGCTCAGAATGACCCTGAAATAACAGCAATTTCGAGTCAGTTGAAAATGTTGCTACTCAGACGTAAAATATTGAGCTGCGTCACCAATGAGATCTGCAGCCTCCTCAGCATTGTTGACGTGGTAAGGGGAGGTAAACCCACTTTGTGGAGAGAAGAAAGCGGGGAAATTCATGGAGGTCCCAAATGTGGCGACACACACACCCTGTGTCTCCTGAAGAAAGCACACAATTGTTAATAATTATTTGCGATGCAATGGAATTTCCTGCAATGGAATCTCTTGCAATGGAATCTCTTGCAATGGAATCTCTTGCAATGGAATCTCTTGCAATGGAATCTCCTGCAATGGAATCTCCTGCAATGGAATCTCTTGCAATGGAATCTCCTGCAATGGAATCTCTTGCAATGGAATCTCTTGCAATGGAATCTCTTGCAATGGAATCTCTTGCAATGGAATCTCTTGCAATGGAATCTCTTGCAATGGAATCTCCTGCAATGGAATCTCCTGCAATGGAATCTCCTGCAATGGAATCTCCTGCAATGGAATCTCTTGCAATGGAATCTCTTGCAATGGAATCTCTTGCAATGGAACCTCTTGCAATGGAACCTCTTGCAATGGAACCTCTTGCAATGGAACCTCTTGCAATGGAACCTCTTGCAATGGAACCTCTACATTTGACCATGTATAAAACCATCTAGCAATAACCACTAACCAAGTACTCCAAGGTGCGGCCAATGTCGAGGATGGACTTCACTCCAGCTGAGACCACAGCAATGGGAGTCCTGCCTAGCTCTGTCAGATCTGCACTGATATCCATACCTGAGAAGATGGTCAGTTAACAATTTCAATACATTTTGTTGTTTTCTATTTCTGTATCCTAAACATGAAGTCTCCCTGCTGTGTATGATGATGTAATTTCACTGAGGCTACAGTAGCGTCCAACCAATAACATTTCACTGAGGCTACAACAGCTTCAAACCAATAACATTTCACTGAGGCTACCGTAGCTTCAAACCAATAAGATTTCACTGAGGCTACAGTAGCTTCCAACCAATAACATTTCACTGAGGCTACAGTAGCTTCCAACCAATAACATTTCACTGAGGCTACAGTAGCTTCCAACCAATAACATTTCACTGAGGTTACAGTAGGTTCCAACCAATAACATTTCACTGAGGCTACAGTAGCTTCCAACCAATTACATTTCACTGAGGCTACAGTAGCTTCAAACCAATAACATTTCACTGAGGCTACAGTAGGTTCCAACCAATAACATTTCACTGAGGCTACAGTAGCTTCCAACCAATAACATTTCACTGAGGTTACAGTGGGTTCCAACCAATAACATTTCACTGAGGCTACAGTAGCTTCCAACCAATTACATTTCACTTTGGGATATTGCACTTACTATTCTCTCCATCTCGGTGCACTCCTCCAACACCCCCAGTGACAAAGACATGGATACCGGCTCTGTGTGCTGCTATCATGGTGCCTGAAACCGTAGTGCCACCACAGAGACCCTGGAGAACACACACACTCTGGTAAGCAAGGTATTCAATCTGAATAAGACTGAATGGAGTGGCTTTTCAGTTGTTTGTCCAAACCTTGACAGGTGCTCACCTTGCTGATGGCGTAGGGCAGGTCTCGACGGGACACTTTCAGCGACGTCTTACTCCGTGCTAGGTAGTCCAGTTCTTCTGAAGACAACCCCACACGAACCCTCCCCTGGAGCAGCCCAACAGTGGCAGGAATGGCTCCCTCTGACCTTACTATGGCTTCTACCGCTTTGGCTGTGCTGAATGAGGAAAAACAGTGACTGTTGAAGCAGTAACTTATAATACTGAATTAAGGGCGGCAGGTAATCTAGTGGTTAATAGCGTTTGGCCAGTAAACAGAAAGGTTGCTGGTTCGATTCCCTGAGCCAACTAAGTGAAACATCTGGCGATGTGTCCTTGAGCAAGGCAGTAATTGCTCCTGTAAGTCTCTCTGACTAAGAGCATCTGCTAAATGAGGTACATGTAAGGTTGCTAGAATAAATAAGCTTGATAGCATGGATTATATTTTATATCAGGAACTTTCTGTCTAACAAACTCCTTCCCATTTTGACATCTTTGCAGCACATACCTCAGGTTGTGTGGGTATGGCATGCCATGGGTGATGATGGTGCTCTCTAGCGCCACCACTGGTCTGTTTTCTGCCAATGCCTGGGATACTGCCGGGTGGACAAGGAAGAGACCATCTGGGGGATATACTTTTTTTAGAAATCTAAAGAATAGAAATATTTGAATCCGACTTCAATACTACAATGAGGGTAAATTCAAAGTCAGTCTTTTAATATTTTTTCATTATTATAGCAGGGGCTGACTTTACCGTTTTTGCATAATCTACTGTGAAATGTTGAGATGCCACGTTTTAGGAGTTGTGCCGATACTTCCTTCAGCAACCTCAACTCAGAATATCTAAGGGAAACACTGACAGCAGAATAAACAAATCAGAATTCAAGAATAACATTTTAAAACAACAAAAATATACCAAACTTTTGTCAAAATTGCATATTCAAGTTACAGAAAAAAACGTAACCACAGGGAGTTACCTTAATTTCATGATGGAAAACAAAACAGATTTCTCAGCCTTGGATTCCCGGCATCAAAAGCAGCAGCGTAGCCAACCACGTCACTGCAAGGCACACATACAATTCACCCATTAAGTAGATTTCCATGCTCTAGTTAGTTGGGATAAAGTAAAACCCCCCTATTGGGGCACACAGCGGTAAATCTACACCCGAAATATCAGTGCTGCCTGCAACATTGTGAAATAAGTGGAGTGTTTTGTATTCTTATCCCGCTACATTCAAGAACCGATTCAAAGTCCCTTTCCAATAAAGGTATACTTATTCATATTAAGTCATAGTGGTAGAGCAAAACACAGTCAATTGTAACTTAATAGAACTACTACTTAAAAAATAATTGAGGAAAGGGCTCTGTCAAAGTTAAGGTCACATAATGTATAATGTTCACACACAAAAAAGGCCTTATTACACATGATAAACTGGGTGGTTCAATCCCTGAATGCTGATTGGCTGACAGCCGTGGTATATCAGGCCCTATACCACCATATGACAAAACATTTATTTGTACTGCTCTAATTACATTGGTAACCAGTTTATAATAGCAATATGGCACCTCGGGGGTTTGTGGTATATGGCCAATATACTACGGCTACGGGCTGTCTCCAGGCACTCTACGGTGCAAAAGAACAGCCCTTAGCCGTGGTATATTGGCCATATACCACACCTCCTCGGGCCTTACCCAGCTAACATGACTGAGCCGGGCCCTTTTGGGCTGAGATGGGGCTGTGAGATCAGCCATCAGTGGCCCCTCGCGGTCGAGAACATTATGGGCCACCACTGAGCGGTTGGGATTGGACTCGCACTCTTTAAAGACGTACGCAAGCCCGCGTTTAAATGAGGGATTTTGAGGGATAGGTCGACTTCAAACTGACAGGTAAGCGATCGGCTCAGCCATAACATCTGTTAACTTAGTAAAACGGGTAAGATACCTAGACTAAATGGTTTGAATATTTTACTGATGGAAACATCGCTTGTCTGGCCAACAACACTAAGGAGAAAGAATAGCTAACGTTAACTAGCTAGGCCAAGCAATGCAGGTGTAGAAGCACGGTGGCTAGAAAAAACTTCCTAGAAAGGCCAAAGCCTAGGAAGAAACCTAGAGAGGAACCAGGCTATGAGGGCATGGTCACAATGTTCATTCTTGACTACATGCACCTTGTTTGTCTTAGAATAACTCGGAAGTTGATGTATTTTTGGATGAAAGGGGATTTTTCTTGTAGATTGGGATCTCGGGCAGTGAGCGCCACCTCTGAGAGGATGGTGTCAAATCAGACAGCACATGCCAATGGAGTTTCAGAGAACCAAGAGGACTGGAAGAAATAGACAGATGGAAAGGAACCGAATTCCACCAATTCTTATTATACACAGGCCCTGTTGTGTTGCAAGACATCCTTTCCTTCTCCCACTACAGCAACTTCCCTGCCTTGTGCTGTTACTACTGTGGCTATGCAGATGACCTCAAACATTTCCTCAGTGAGTTTGAGAATTTGTATGGCATTGAAGAGTTGGTCTACAATGTCCATAATCTGACTCTTGGCAGAGGATGTGAGGAGGTTTGGGTCCTTAGATAGTTTTCAAAAGGAAAAGAAGACACTATGAGAAAGTTGAAGAAAGTCTGCCGGAAACAACAATTTGTTCTCAAAGAAATGAATCACCAAATTACTCGTGAGGACACTCCCATCCATAAAGACAAAGAGAACCGAGGACAAGAAACATTCTCTGAAAAGATCACACGGGAGGGAATGGGAATGAGAATGGTTTGGCCTCTATATAGTGACTATATAGAGGCCATATAGAGGCCAAACCATTCCCTTACTCCCTCACTGCACCCAGTTTCTAAAGGCTATATTTGAACAGTTCAGCATTCCCACAACCCCTGGGGACAACTGTGTTATGGTTAACGGAGACCTGGGACTGGTACAGAACATCCTACGAGATGATCGCACAGGGGAGGAGTACATTATTTTCAGGAAGTTCTTGACATTATTGTTACTCTTCTCCAGTCCCCTGTATTCAAAAGACATTGGCATCTATAAAGCACTCCATCTTCAACTAAGAGACCAAGTTCACCACCTATTGGATATTTTGATCGCGATGGGCACATATTGGGCAGCCACACCCTTACTGCATAGTCAAGGTTTAGCGTTTTTTGTTTGACCTATTTACTGAATTTCTCAAACTCTTATTTTTCAATTGTCCTACAGAGATCTATATTATTTACTAACGGCACAGTATCACATTGTGGAGTTTCTGGATCATTCAGTTGGGATTGTTAGTAATACATGGATACAGGAGGACTCATCCATAACGTTATGGCCCCCTTATACCGATCCGAACAAACGCAAGAGAGCTTTAGTGACTCATGAAGTACCTGGTGAAACATGGATTTCATATGAGATGACAACTTTAAGCACAGCAGGTTTTTCTGAATTATTTCTGCATGTAGGGTCACCCACAAATACAATAAGAACATGCAAATAGCACTAGATTGGACCCATATGGTGTGCTGAAAGAATAACGTCTTCAACAGCATCATGTCATATTAAGGGGTGAATATATATTTTTTGTACAGTACGTGCCAAAGTGCGAACAGCTGCCAAATTAAATACATTTGTCTTTCTTACAGTTGATTGTGAAGAGGCAAGATTCAAATCTAGAGAAGCGGAGACAAATGGTTTTACTAAGCGACCCAGAAGAACTTGAACGTAGTCAACGGTCGAGACAGTAAGATCTATTTGTTTCCATACCCTCTGATTTATTAGGACAATACAGTAAATCTTGAATAATTATATACACCTCATGAAAATTGTGTGATGTGATACACGTCAACTGTGTGTGTCCTGCATGTGGTATGACATGTACACAAGTTGTGGGCAATTTTTGGCTTGCGAGTGCTATAAAATAAATAGCAGTTATAATTACAACAAAGATGAGAAGCATCTTTACATAAATATTTTTGTGATCTTGGTATGTATGTGAAATCATTTTCTATTTTCACCAGACCAAACAAGCGATACATTGAGTTGGAGCCAGCCCCTCCGAAAAGGCAACAGACATTTCCAAGTGCAAGATACCTGTGTCCAGTAGTCTGTGCTTCCAGTGCCACCACTACCAATACGTTTGCCAATACCTTCACCTTCCAGTAACTCTCCATCTACCAGCAACCCTATGAACCCTGTGAGCAACTCACTTCCTTTGAGTCACCCCCAATCTGCAAGACGCTCTGACTCCAAGCCATCCTTTAGCGCCTGCTAGCCACTCTCTGTCTGCAGGTATGTCTTGCAAAATTCTTTGCTAAGCCGAAATTATAAAAACGCAATTGGGCTTTCAGTCTCGCTGAGTACATGTGGCCAAAGTTTGTGATTAGATACTTTGTCAGGTATTGATAGGTACTTGGTCAATGCGCTTGAAGAAATTAAGGACAGACTGATAAAACTTGAGAGAATGGTGTCAGATCTCTCTCAATCAATTACAGCAGCGGTCACTTTATGACGACATCAGCCTACCCTTACAAAACTATGATGAACTTGATTGCCTGGAACAAAAAAATTGAGGATCACCAAAGTCTAGAAGACTTGGTAAACTCACTCAATACAGTAATTATTTTCATACTAATAGTGTCTCTTTCCTTTACACATTTTAGTTTTGATTTATTTCCCTTAATTTTAGATTACATTTCTGGGGACCATTGGAGGTTATGATGTCCAAGCGACAACAAGAAGGATGATAAGTCATGCTCTGGCAGCTCAACTGGAAAGGCACGAATGACAAAAGACCCTTTCACAACCTGGGGCTAAGGAAGGTTGTTGCAGGTACATCCGGGGGAATCTCAAACATTTTCACATTCTTTCGAGCACCTAGACATCCGTGATTTAAATGTTTGAAACTGCAACTGTTTCAACTCCATCTCCGACTATGGCCTGACATGTTAATTATGTAGAATATCAATGTGTCGCCATGGGAACCTTTTTTGGCTATAGTAAGCATGACACATGCTGCTTATATGTGGGGGGGGGGGGGGGGGGGGGTTATCGTAGTGTAAAATGTGGTTTCTGCCATGTTCCTACTAGACACCCGTAGCTTTCTTGTGATATATGGCGATCCTATGATATGACCCCTGCAATATGTCTGTATACTATAGGGTCTTCAACTGGACCTGTCACCGGGTCCGCAGAGTCTGGTCATCATCATATTGCATACCATACCAAATTACACTGAATCTCAGTCTTCTGTGATCAATCCCTGTTGCCTAACAGTGGAGCGAACAAGGTCCCTTAACGTGTGGAAATACATGACACATTCATTGTGACAACCTAGCAACCATAGTACAGTAAAACTGTTCACTGTTACAAATGTGCATTTTTTCCAGATACAGTCAGGAAAAGCCCTATCCAACCCAGGCCTCAAGATGCAACAGTTGAAGAGGAGATCAAGATCTGGTTGATGAACTCACGTGACCGTGCAGGTGGACGCAAGGAGTGGTTTGAAAGATATGAGGCAACAGACACAAGACTTTGGGGAAGAGTGAGCTCAATAAATTTGCTTTGCGAGAGCTGACTGGTAGAGCTGACTTGACATTAAACTTGGGGTCCAGCAACCAAACATTTAGACGTGAACCTCAAGGACTAGGCTGATACTGGGCTGTTACGTACCTGTACACAGACAGCCTCCGAGACAAAGTAGTTCCAGTGTTCGTTCTCTCCACCATTCCATCCCTTCTCTTTCTCCTGTGTAGCAACATCTCAGATAATCTTGTGCTCCCCTTGCTCTCTTTCACCCGTCTTGTCTGAGACTCGTCTCACTCTAACAGAGGGTATAGTTCAAGTGGGTGACTGTGGTGCTCACTGCAGAGTTGTCAGTGAGGTGGCCCTTCATCACTCCAACTCACCTGCACTCTAACGGACTGAGAGAGACTAATGGGAGGAGCTAACTACACACTCAGACAAGACGGGTGAAAGAGAGCAAGGGGAGCACAAGAGAGTAGGGGCGGAAAGGTGGAGAGAACGAACACTGGAACTACTTTGTCTCAGATGCTGTTTGTGTACAGATACGCATCAGCCTAGTCCATCAGGTTCACGTCTAAACATTTGGTTGCTGGACCCAAGCTCAAGGTCAAAAATGGGGATTGTGTTTACATTTTATCCCCACAGTCAACCTCAGCTTTTTTTGATGTGAACACAGCCTGAGAAACTAAACTGTCTGTCAGCTCTCACAGCTGCTGGACAGAGTATACATGAGAATAAATACATTCTTTATACTCTGTCCAGCAGCTGATGTATTTGTAATTGTCTGTGGTGTGTCTCTGTATATTTAAACCATTAAATGTTCATGTTATGTTAATGAAATGTCAATGTTGTGCATGTTGAAGTTGTAAACTCACTTTGAAAGCACACTTTCTTAATTAATATTGTACTTTTAAGCTAAAGACTCCATTCAAGTCTTAAACTTAAATACGCAATGTTATGCTTATTTCTCAGAAATAAATATAAATTTTATTATATTAGCCAATTGTTAGAAAATCTTGCCCTTTTAATTGTATTTACTTGATGTCCATTCAGACGCTGAGGTACTTACCTGTTATTTAATATTGACAATAAAATCTATTGAATTTGAACATGTGGTATTTCATTTGTTTATTACATTTTTTGGAGTCTTTTTTCTTTTTTATACCTCCAGAATGAACAGGTTTACTGCAGCTGTTTGGGTTGAATGCGGGTAATATTTGGGAATTTATCACTAGGCCATCAAACTTTTATTTGGACCATAATTGGCCCAACAACATAAGGGCTTCTTGTGGGCTGGTACTGGGCTGCCCACACTTACTTGGGGCTGAATAAGGGCTGCCAGCAATTAGGGGCCAACTATTTGCCCATGAGCAAAAACCCACGGGCCCAGTGCATGTAGCCCAAGCCGGGCCTTTTATTACAGCCCAAAGTGGACCCCTACGGTGCCAACCTGGGTGTGTTTGCTTAATTATACAATGGGGTGAGTCTAATCCCGAATGCTGATAGTGTCACGTTCCTGACCTGTTTTCCCTTGTTTTTGTATTTGTTTAGTATGGTCAGGGCGTGAGTTGGGGTGGGCATTCTAGGTTGTGTGTCTAGTTTGTCTGCTTCTGTGTCCAGCCTAATATGGTTCTCAATCAGAGACAGCTGTCAATCGTTGTCCCTGATTGAGAATCATATATAGGTGGCTTGTTTTGTGTTGGGGATGGTGGGTGGTTGTTTCCTGTCTTTGTGTTTTGTCTGCACCAGCTAGGACTGTGACGTTTGTTTTGTCATTTTGTATAGTGTTTTGTGTTAATTAAATAATGGAACATTACCACGCTGCACATTGGTCCTCAGATCCTTCTCGCCTCTTCTCGTCTGAGGAGGAGGATGACTTAGACTGCCGTTACAGATAGGTTAAAACTGCATTCCAGACGGTGTCTATTCCACAAGTTACCACTTAAATAATAAAGTCTGAATCGTCACAGTTTGCCTTTTATGCTAGACCAGCAGTGATACATTTAGGTGATAATGCCCGAGAAGCCGGTGTTTGGAGGATCTATTGGCACGCTTGTTGTTCGTCTCAGGACGGCAAACGTGCCAGCTTTTTAACGGACGGGTTACCAACATGTTAAAATGATTGACATAGTTTCATGAACGTTATTGATGAATTTATTCATAGTATTTCATCCTTTCACAAGATACAGTTATGACACATATGGTTGCTGGTCGTTCGGTTACCAGAGACGCGCCTCAGTCATTGTCTTTCTGTTCTGCATCTTTGGACGCGACCCAAGTCGTTCGTTCTAAATGGTCCATTTCCATACTGGCTGGGAACGTTCTTATCCCTTGCTTGCTAGTCAACTACAGCTAATTTACAGTCATGTCAAACAGTGCAGCCAAAATAACGAAGTAGCTGTATTTGCATTTGTTAAAGCGGTTTTCTAGCTACATTTATTTGGATACATCCATAACAATGAGCTAGTGATGCGCGATTTCACCTGGCATAGAAACTGTGCTCTCTCTTCAGGACACTTGTTCAATATCTAGCCAACAACACAGCTAACTCGTGAATAGAGCCAATGCTAACTAGAGCAAATGCGCTAAAGCTAGTTAAGAATTTACACGAGTTAATCTGACTCTGGGGATGTAGATAATGGGTTTCATTGCCAAAATCCCTAAATATGCCGTTATGATTTAAGGCATACTCATTCATTGATATCACGAACATATTGTATACATGGCACTAGGCATTCAATTTCCCATCATTCATATCAGCTCATTACCAACAATACTGCTCTTAATGCTTACCTTCTAGAGTGTGTGAGAAACTCAGGAATGAGAGACTTTTCCCCCAGAAAAGTGAGTGAACTTTGACCCTGCCATGCTTTTTGTTGACACAGTTTGCTTGCCTTTACAACTCTGGCCTGTATCTATTCACCCAGTTTGACTGAGTTTATGCAATTTGAAATTAACATGATATGAATAAGAAAACTATATCTAAAATTATATCCATCATTATCAATGCACACAAAATTTGATAAGATCAGAGCTACTCTTGTATCAAAAAGTTGAATATATAGTGAAACACATGAGTAATGAAATAAAATATGGTTGATTCCATGCAAGCTCATTCTCCCTGCCTCTTTCACTAGGCCAACACAACACATTTTACACCAACAGGTTTCTGTGCCAATATACTACACAACCAATAAACAAAACATACTGACTTCGGGCACTTCAAAATCATGGGTTGTGTTTTCAACACCACAATAAATAGACTATGTCAATCTTGACAAACAGAAAATCAGTGGTGTAAAGTACTTAAGTAGAACTTAAAAGTATTTTTACTTGTTGTTTTTTGGAGTATCTGTACTTTACTATTTATATTTGTGGCAACTTTTACTTTTAACTTCACTACATTCTGATATAAAATAATGTTCTTTTTACTCCATACATTTTCCGTGACACCCAAAAGTACTGGTTACATTTTTACAGTTACACTTATCAAGAGAACATCCCTGGTCATCCCTACTGCATCTGATTTGGCGGACTCACTAAACACATATGTTTCGTCTGTAAATTATAGCTGAGTGTTGGAGAGGGCCCCTGGCAATTCGTCGATAAAAATAAAATAAGAAATGATGCCGGCACAGCCAGAAGAGGACTGGCCACCCCTCATAGCCTGGTTCCTCTCTAGGTTTCTTCCTAGGTTCCGGCCTTTCTAGGGAGTTTTTCCTAGCCACCGTGCTTCTCCACCTGCATTGCTTGCTGATTGGGGTTTTAGGCTGTGTTTCTGTACAGCACTTTGTGACATCAGCTGATGTAAGAAGTTCTTTATAAATACATTTGATTTGAATGATTTGCCATTTGGTTTGTTTAATATAAGGAATTTTTTATGATTTTTACTTTGACTTTTGATACTTAAGTACATTTTAGCAATACCATTTGCTTTTGATACTTAAGTATATTTAAAACCAAATACTTTGACTTTTACTCAAGTAGGATTTTACTGGGTGACTTTCACTTTTACTTGAGTCATTTTCTGTTAAGGTATCTTTAATTTTACTCAAGTATGACAATTGAGTACTTTTTCCACCAATGCAGAAAATATATCCCTCCCAACCTTGTAGGTCTACCCAGTATCAAAGGCTTGGATTGACAATCTCAGAATATTATTAAACTTTTGGGGTGTTTTTAAACAGTTGTCTCTTTCAATTTATCAAATGGCAGCTGCACAGTTTGGATTGATTGATTTTATTTGTCAGTAAAAAAGAAAATACATAAATATATACACAGTACAAATATTTTAAAAAATGACCAGGATTGCACAGTAAAGTTGGGTAATGTAAACCAGCGGGGGGAAAAACTACTCTCCTCTGTGCCAAATAAAAAACTACACAACCAGTTCGACAACCCTCCCCTATTTTGGACCACTCCCCCACACCAGTAAATATAAAACTGTCCCTTCTACAGAGTTACCTGATCAAATCTATTTGTCATATGCATAAGATACAGTGTAGTGTACACAGTACAATGAAATACTTACTTACTGAACACAGCAGGATAATGGTAGAGCGAGCTAAACACAGTGAGTCTCTGTGAACACCTTACTGTTGTACTTGTCTTTCTTGCACAAACACTTTTTTAACTAGCACTGATTTTGGTGATAGCTGATTTTTTGAGGAAGGTTTTAAACATGCAATGACTGTGATATGTGGTTGTCTTACCTACCTTAGTTGAATGCACTGACTATGAGTCGCTCTGGTTAAGAGCATTGGATAAATGACCAAAATGTTAAATGCCTATAAACTGTATTGAGTTGCAGGTGGGTTTGAGAGTAGTTACTTCGTTCTGTCCTGGACACATTCCATGTTCCCCTCACTCCACAACTGAGAGCCTTATGAGTTTCGGCCTCGACTGTTACACGTGTGCGGTCTTCACTCTCAGTCTCAAAGGTCATAGGAAGACACCGTGCAACAGGGTCCACATATGCTAGTGGTGGGGCCTGTAACCTTAGATGAGTTGCAGTATGTGACACTGACACCCCCTCATAGACCTCTCTTTGGTATGTCCCTGTTGACCCCATACAGACATTAGTTGAACCCAAGATGTCTTCAAGATGATGATGTGGTGCACTGCATGGGCTTGGGGATGGATCACTCCCAAGCGGCATCAGGGAAATTACACTGCTGTTCCTTCTTTAAGTGTGCTAACAGAGGGATCCCAACCTACCAAGACAGAGTTACAGGACCCATCTTGCTCAGCTGGATGGGAAACATATATATGTGTGTGTGCCGAGAGAGGAAATGGTTTGGATTCATTCGAAGTGGGACCTTTGAGTCCCTCTGTCATGTGAGGAGTTGCAGAGTACACCGTGTGATCCCTCTCTGATGGTGTCACATCATTGATGAGAGTGGAAGGTCCATCTTCTATGCACTCTGGCACACTCTGTCTGATGGTGATGGGGCTCTCAGTTGGTTGTTCTATAGCATGATGCTCCAGGGAAGGTTCCTCCACTTCCACGTCCGCATCTGTGTCCTTTACTAGTTCATCCTCAAACCAGTTTGGATGCTCCAGCTGATAGGCATGGAAAGCCTCCACCGCGTCCCGCAATGCTTTCCCTGAGGGACAGTGAAAATAATCGTCCTCGGTGATACCTTCAATGCGATTCACTCGTCCTGGCTCATGTTTCTCTTTATCCAGGAGCCTGAAGAAGAGCTCCTCAAAATGCTTCATAAGTTTGTATCTGTAAAGGGGAACAGGAATGAGCCATGGCAGGTATCCCTCCCTCCCTCCCTCCCTCCCTCCCTATGACAGTACCTCACTATGATGTTAAACGGAGACGGAACATCCTCCTCGGAACAAACGTCCTCAAAGTAGGCCACCATGTAGTTCTGGAACGTTCCAGATCTCACAAAACTGGGTACCAGGAGGCTGAGCGCAGGGCTGAGCATGTCCCCCATGGGGGAACGTACATCCTCTCTCAGGATCACCCGGGTTTCGGCACCATCACACATTGCTCTCCATTTGGCCCTTACCCCCCGCGAACACAAGATTAGGATCTTGTCTGAGGATTTAACAATCTGTTCCCTCTGCCAGTCCAGCCACTGGACACTGCCCACAATGCCCAGCCGGGCAGAGTCCAGCAGGTCCAGCACCACCTAAATCAGTCAAATTGAAAGTACATATAGGGCTGGTTTCCCGGACACAGATTAAGCCTACAGTATTTAATTATGCTATTTCAATGGAGATTCATTATTGAGTAGGATTTAAAATCCAGGACTAGGCTAGAACCATCCCATAGAAATGCCCTAGCAACAATACATACATAAAAAAAATCATAGAGGATTAAAAACACAATAATGTCAACAGACAACAATCAAAATGTCCATTGTGGTCCTCGTTCTCACCTCTATGCCGCACTTAGCCATGAGGAAAGCACAGAGCTTCAGGACGATCTCCATGTACAGAGGATGGTCCAGAGAGTAGATGATGAGGACTTTTCTCCTTCTCTCTTGTACTTGGACTCTCTCCAGTTCACCTCTGGGCGTGGTCAGGAGCTGGCTTCCTGGATCTAGGAAGGAGAAGAAGAAGTGGAATAGAGTAATACTACGTAAGTGTGCAGAAATATGAACGATATTTTACCAGTTGAGGCATGTAGTTTACTATTTTGTTTTTATTTAGTGAAAGGTTAATCTATTAACCAACAGACCTGTATGGGATGTTTTTTGCAGCAAATAAGTCAGGAAACCACCAGCCATGATCAGCCCCAGTAATGCTTTTATCATCAATGATCGGCTGTAAGTGGGAGGCCTTTGATAGTCTGGGTGGGGGGGGGGGGGGGTACAATAAATTTATCAGACAAAGATAAAAGTGAAAATCAATGAGATGACCTTTGGACAAAATAAGTAATTTAGATGCCAAATACATTTTACTCACAGGAGCAGTAGTCACACTTTGTCTGGTGATGTAAACAGTTGCTCTTGCACCGTGTGAAAAATGGCTGAATCTTTTGAGAGAAAAAAGTGTGTTTGTGGTTTTAGGTCAGTCAGTGAAATAAAAAACAAATTGATGCTATAGGAAATGAAACTTACCACAATTAGCATTTCACATGGAGGCAGCTGCCATACATCCAGTTCAAAAGTCACATTCAATGATGTTCTATTCTCCTGAAACGTGAATTGAAGGGAAGAAATCATGACACGGTAATAAATTCCAGTAACACAGTAATCAATTACCATTGTTTCATCATTGAGTGTTGTTGACCACAGATACCTACCCTCGTGACATGCTGTGAGTGTTGTTGACCACAGATACCTACCCGCATGACATTCTGTGAGTGTTGTTGACCACAGATACCTACCCTCGTGACATGCTGTGAGTGTTGTTGACCACAGATACCTACCCGCATGACATTCTGTGAGTGTTGTTGACCACAGATACCTACCCTCGTGACATTCTGTGAGTGTTGTTGACCACAGATACCTACCCGCATGACATTCTGTGAGTGTTGTTGACCACAGATACCTACCCTGATGACATTCTGTGAGTGTTGTTGAACACAGATACCTACCCGCATGACATTCTGTGAGTGTTGTTGACCACAGATACCTACCCTCGTGACATTCTGTGAGTGTTGTTGACCACAGATACCTACCCTCGTGACATGCTGTGAGTGTTGTTGACCACAGATACCTACCCTCGTGACATGCTGTGAGTGTTGTTGACCACAGATACCTACCCGCATGACATTCTGTGAGTGTTGTTGACCACAGATACCTACCCTCGTGACATTCTGTGAGTGTTGTTGACCACAGATACCTACCCGCATGACATTCTGTGAGTGTTGTTGACCACAGATACCTACCCTGATGACATTCTGTGAGTGTTGTTGAACACAGATACCTACCCTCGTGACATGCTGTGAGTGTTGTTGACCACAGATACCTACCCGCATGACATTCTGTGAGTGTTGTTGGCCACAGATACCTACCCTCGTGACATGCTGTGAGTGTTGTTGACCACAGATACCTACCCTCGTGACATGCTGTGAGTGTTGTTGACCACAGATACCTACCCGCATGACATTCTGTGAGTGTTGTTGACCACAGATACCTACCCTCGTGACATTCTGTGAGTGTTGTTGAGCACATATACCTACCCTGATGACATGCTGTGAGTGTTGTTGACCACAGATACCTACCCTCGTGACATGCTGTGAGTGTTGAGTGTTCTTGATGGATATCTGGTATTCCTCAGAGAACTCAGCTGTATTAAAACCCACTGTGATGATCAGTCTCTCTCCTCCATCCACTGCCACAGTCCAGGACAACTGGGGATACCAAAGACTGCCTGGAATGATGCAACATACTCAGTGTTGTTGTAGATATATACAAGCCCTTGATTACTTTCTGTATGAACTATTACCTGACTGTAATTGTGAGCCTTACCGTTTTCCAAACACACCTTGGCTGCTTTTATGCTTGGATCCTTGCATCCTGATCATGATAACATACAGATATACATTTTAATACACATTCACAAGTTTAACCTAATCACTTTTCCAATCGAATTCCATGTCTGCATCACCTGGGACTGTAACGATTTTGTCAAGACTGTAATTCCCCAGGTCTGGTTTTGGTAAGTTGTAGATCGAAACAGAATACTTGTATTCCGGGTCCACCACAACTCTGTCCAAGGAAAATGTCCACTAAAAGAAAGTCAAGTAAATAGATATCAGTCTAACAAAGCAGAAGGTTCTTTTCATATCTGACTATTAATTTCAACCTTTCAGGAAACCTCCATCACTTAGATTCACATCCAGTATCATTGTTTTACCGGCGTCCAGTTATTCATCATGTTGTGGATTTTGTTATGGAAGATGTATCGGACACATATGCTTTGATTACTGTCCTTTTCAGTGACGTGCACCTCGGTACCAAGGATGTCGTTTACACCTCCTGTTGATTAAATGGAGGAAGAAGATGACGATGACATTATCGTTGGAGCGGTTAGAGGACAGGGTCTGCCACAACGCAGTGCAGCGCACCAGGAACTGATTAGGGATGAAATGCCTTGCTCAACGGCACAACTGCAGAAGCAAGCGTCTAGTTTTCCTTGCTTATCAAATAATAAGAGAACCGCTGTGTACATTACCATTGACCTGAAGGCTCCAGCTCAGAGAGATCACGGACAGCAGATCACCACTCTCCCCTCTCCTCACAAACACATGCTGCTGTGAACCTGAGTGCCACACTGGACCGTTAGGCGCCTGGTGTCTGGGTTTAATCCAGCCCTCATCTGAACAGTTATCTGGCACATTCAATAGATGGTATGACAATGAATGATCTGTATTAACAGTGTTTGTCATCATTGAACATATTGAAATGTATTGAACAAAATACTGTACATGTTAACAATATATATGTTCAACTGCACATGTCATGATTTACCATTTCACTATGCCATTTTTATAATACAGAGATCCCCTTGGGTTTTTCCAACTTTGTACCCTGTCTTTACAACAATCAAGACGAGATATTTCCCCCATAGTCAGATGACACTTACTAATTTGAACGCTGCATTGAAGATCCTGAAAAACAAAAATAAAAAAGATATACTATGCAATAGACAATTACAACAAATACAATGAAGTGAGCGGAAGATAATGGATCCTAGGCGGTCTTGTCAGGCGGTCCGATTGAGAAGCATAAAGAGTCAGATCAGGTGCAAAATTGTGGTATTTATTTCCAGGTGCAGAAGGTGAGCTGGATACGTGGATATTTAAAAAACATTGACGAATACTGGCATATAAACGTAGAATTGCTAAATAACAAACAGCCTAATACTCCCCTGAATAGAGTACCACAGTACGAGTCATAATACCCATAAAACCTAGAGATCAAAGAAGGAAATGGTTCCAATTGTTTTCCACCATTCATTTTAGAAACGCTTAAAATAGGGCTGTGTTTCGTGTAGGCTTATCCTGGCGTGACGCTTTGATAACCGTGTAAATCTCTCTAGGACAAGGGGACTTTTATCAATATATTCACCTGTATTTACCCCACAAAAATGAAATGATAATTATCTGCTAATGTGGCTATCATAAAGAACTACAAATACCATGATGATCTGGAGGAGACTGCCGAATTGAGGCAAAATTAGGAATCTCTGGATTAACTATCTAATGTTAGCTAAATTTAGTAATGAATAAATTGGCTACATTTCTTTAAATTGACAATTCTATGAATTGTTTTGTGCAAGTTTTAAATTGACACAATACCTGTTAGCAAAGGTGTCAGCTAGAGATGACATGCAGGAGCTTGCAGGGATTTGATGATGTCTACTTTGATGCTAGTTAGCATTTTCGGAGCTGAATATATTGATAAGAGTCACCTTGTCCGAGAGATTTACGTGGTTATCAAAACGTCACGTCACGGTAAACCTATACAAAAAAACAGCCCTTATTTTGTGTTTCTAAAATCCCCCATGGGAAATATTGATGGTGGAAAAAAGATTGGAACCATTTCTCTGTTTGACCACTAGGTTTTATGGGTATTATGACACCTCCACTGTGGAGCTCTATAAGCAACCTGAACAGATGAAAAACCTAACCCTTAAAACTGGTAGAATCCAAAATGCACCTAAACAGGTATTTCTTCGATGACATTATCTTATTATATAATCAATACTCTCAATGTATTCGCCTATACATTTCAACATCTCAGAACATAATAACATCACATAAACATTAAATTAATAAAGATCAGGAAAAAACCCTCAGTGGCTATGAAAATAGAACATCCAAATTCCTGAGCGTCTGCTGGATAAATATGTGACGTGACTGGTGTGCACTCGCCTTATCTGTCCATAGGCGTGTAATCACTACAATTCGCTTCTGAGTACAGATCAATTTAAAAATTAATTAGTAATTTAACTTCCTTCTCGCGTGTGATATTTTATATAGAAACTTGGGACATGTCTACTATTAGCAGGCATACGCTTGAAACATGAACAAACAAAAAACATTTGCAAAGTGTGTTTGCCTGTATTGCGCCAAATTAGTCAAATACAATGGAGTGGAATGTGTCACGTGACGGGCGCTCTCCAGTGGGCATAGTCACAGTGTTTTGATCATTTGCGATCCATTTTTACAGTTAATTACAGTAAAGAACAACTGTGGTTAAAACATACCGGTTGTGAGCAGTTCAGGGGTGGCCATTCCAGAATCGTGAGAGTTGACGTCAGAGTCAGTCCAAAGATGATCAACCAAACGCAGTACAGGTCCATTCTCCTCGAGAAATGTTCTGCACGTCCCTGACAACGCAGGATAACATGTATTGGAGATGTGTTGTGATGGTACAATGTGAAGCCTTCAATTCTGAGAATGAAATACAGGTAGTTTACAGGAGGACATGTGCAGGCTTGAACAAGGAAATGCTTTGAGGTAAATGTACTGTCTCTCGTGAATTTGTACTGATAAACATCATAATTTGCAGGAAATGACAAATTAGGTTGTTTTCTTATCAAACATCAACCACTAGAGTGAAGATGTCTTTGCCCTGTCTAGTCAGTATCCTGTACCAAGTATTCTAGATTGGTTTTGGTATATTTGGATCATATGGATATTAGCCAATCTATGCCTTTCTGACTGTATATAGGCCAATTTCTACACTATAGAAAAATACAATGTTTGGAATTTGAAACCTCTTAGTATTCATAAAAATACATCCAATAACTCATATATAAAAATGAATGTGTTGATTACTGTATATTTAACTGTAGTCTAGTCCTGCTACTCCTAATCCAGAGAACACACCATTACTCATCAACGCTAAGTGGGAATGTGTTGGAATGTTCTCTCAGCCGAATCCCCAAAGGATCTGTATACATTCTCAACCTCAATCACAGGCTCAACACTGTGATCTACAAACACGTTGCCGGCTTATCTACACTGAACCCCAAATATCCCAGCGTCAGTTGTTTCATTATCGGGCTTAAATCCTAAAGATTGACCTGTGACCAGGGATTGTGTGTGTTCAGTCCTGGCTCTTCTCACAGCTGTTTCTGTACTGTTCACTGACAGCGAGCTAAGAGCTCTGTCCCAAATGGCATCCTATTCCCTACATAGTGCACAACTTTTTTACCAGCGCCCATAGTGAACTCTGTAGGGAAGAAGGTGCTATTTGGGATGTAGACAAAGCTCTAGTCAGATCAATTTACATAACACTATGGCAGATTGACTAGGCTGGTCCTAGATCTGTTTGTGCTGAGTTGCCAACTCCTATGTCTTCCTATGGCCGAATAAGTTAGCAAGACGGCACAAACAGATCTGGGACCAGGCTAAAGATTGACACCTGCCCTCTAGCTGCTATTTGGTACCATTACATAGATCAGGGCTGGGCAGCCCTGTCCCTGTAATGCAGCAGGTCCTGCAGGATTCTGTTCCAACTAGGCACCACACCTGACCAACTGAGCTAATTGATCAGTTTAGCAATTGCCTAAATTCAACACACCCGGTCTTTCAGGTCAGTTAAAATAAAAAAGATGAAGTGTCTGCGACGCTCCAGAACCAGGGTTGCCTACCTCTGACAGAAGAGGGTGTACTAGTGCGTGAGCACTGAGCATTGTATCAAATCAAATGGACACTCCAATCTAGTTTAGACAGACACCATCATGATATTTGTTTATTTTGATCCAAAATCGTTAATGTAAAAATAGATGTGACAGTAGTGTTTTGTTACAGCTAGATAGGAACAGTGGCGGTGGTGATCTTTATAACAGTGTTTGGTGTGAAGCTCTATGTACTGGTATTTCACATAAGGATTACCTGTGTTGAAAGACATAGAGCCACTTTAATTGTATTCTATTACACTGCATCTCTGTTTACAGTATGATACAAGCCAATCATCCCTGTGTGAAGCACTCATGACCCTGAGCAATGATTTCTAGCTAGACCTTGTGCCTAAGAATCTATCTTGCTAGAGAAACTGGCATCAGCTGATGGTTCCATGTTTATGGTCTTACAGAAGGTGGTCTTAGATATCAGACTGTTCTGCCGGGTTTGTTAGAATTATTTATTTTTCAGAAGTAGTTTCATAGTACTGTGTGTGTGTGTGTGTGTGTGTGTGTGTGTGTGTGTGTGTGTGTGTGTGTGTGTGTGTGTGTGTGTGTGTGTGTGTGTGTGTGTGTGTGTGTGTGTGTGTGTGTGTGCAACGTGCGTAACTGTGTGTGTAACTGAATGTATGCTCACGTGTGTGAACTGTTTACAGCTTTTATATGTACATCATCTGGGAACGGATGTGTACTAGGTTGGGGAACAAAGAGTGATGCATTCTATTAAATGTTAAATGTCAGGACTAGGAGAGGCGTAGCAGGGGGTCTATTTTAGTGAGCCATTCACATGAGGCTTTCAATCCATAAATCTATCATCTCAAATCATAAAATACTTTTTCCTCTCCTCTGTCCTCTGACACTCCTCTCACTCTCTCTGATTGTCCTCACCTTGAAGGTAAGTTTGATACAATAATCAAGTGATAAAATGACGCAAAATTAAATGGGTATTGTGTAAAGTTATGTAAGTAAATCAGATTTACATTAAAAAGGGTCACTTAACGGTAAAACTTCTGACATTGCAAGATACAGTAGAAGGAAGAACGGAGCCCAGCCGTAGCTCCTGCATAGTAACGTTGAGACAGCAGTGCATTTGGCTGGGTGTGTTTCAGGCTCTCTCTACACTGTATAAATGTGCTGAGGCCGGTGGAGCAGCCATTGTTTTAATGCCGGGGATTAGTGAAGATTGCATATCATTGTGACCAGCTGTGACACGGACACTACTGCTGCTGTTCGTATTTACGTCATGGAATCTGTGTTATGCCACTACTTTTGCTGTATGTGTGTCTTAGTCAGAGCAATCGTCCGATTGTGTGTGACTTATTTTGTCCCTCTCTGGGCCAACACCATGAATGACTGACTGATTTTATTTTTACCTTTATTTAACTAGGCAAGTCAGTTAAGAACAAATTCTTATTTACAATGACGGCCTACTGGGGAACAGTGGGTTAACTGCCTTGTTCAGGGGCAGAACAACTGATTTTTACCTTGTCAGCTTTCGGTTACTGGCCCAACGCTCTAACCACTAGGCTACCTGTCGCCCCAAAGAGAAAAACATGTAACCTGAAGCTTATACACACCCCAATTGCCAAAAGTCTGATGGCAGGTTACATTACAACCACTTCACAGCTTGAATCCTCTTTAGTGGTCAAGAGTCTGGGGTCAAAGGCCATTCTTCCTCTACTAGTTTACCTTGACTTGAGCACACTGTCAGTCATTGACAGGCTTAGCATCATAGGCTGCATGTTTTGCATTTAGGTTTCATTATACTGCCATGCTCTGGTACAGAACCTGTAATTCTCATGTCTTATTCTATCTACACTCTTAGAAAAAGTGGTCCTATCTAGAACCTAAAACGTTTCTTCAGCTGTCCCCATAGGATAACTCCTTGAAGAACCCTTTTTGGTTCCAGGTAGAACCCTTTTGGGTCTTTTGGGCCTTTCTACCTGGAACCAAAAAGGGTTCTGATATGGGGACAGCCAAATAACCCTTTTAAAAAAAAAAAATTCTAAGAGTGTAAGGTAAGGAAAAATAGCAGATAATGTGTTTTTTTCATCCAAGATTTTTTCACTGTCAGCCATGAATTGCAAGGTTCTCTCTGCTATATTTCAACACAATCCGCCATGTGTAACAGGGAAGTTAAAAGGAGAGTCACATTAAATCTGTTTCCTACCAGAGACAGAAAGAAACAGAAGAAAGAGAGAGATGGGAAAACAGCTAGATCATCCTCAGTGTGCTGCCAAAACCTCTTTCCTGTCAGGTCTTCTATCGACAGGCCTTCTATTGCCAGTCCTTTGACTGGCATAACCAAGGCCACAGCTGCTACTTGGCAATTATCTGGGCCAAAGGAAAGCACGGGAGAAATGTAGTAGACAAATATAGCCAGACAGGAGCTCTCATACAACCTTAGCCCTTGATAACAAAGGGAAGTATTATCCCATGGTGTAAGCACGTTGACATTTTGTCCCCATCAGTCCTATGGGACAACCCGGCCTAACTGTAATCATTAAATGATCTGTGGGAGATTACTGTATCAGCATAAATGTTCCATAAAGCTTGTAACGTATGTTTGAATCGGTTCCTCAGGTAACCTGACCAACAGCAGCCATGTCTGAAGGGTGAGTAGACGACTTTAACCTCTCTTGATCCAAAACTTGGTCAAAATGTATGTTATGTACAGTCAATTAATTGCTCTTGTCTTATTGTTGTTTTACCAATGGTGGAAAAAGACCGGTGAGTACTTTGTTCTTTATCCACATCAACACATCTAAAGCAGTTGCTTATATACAGAGGCCTGAAGAGGTCAGTGGTGTATATATTGTCTATAGTGAAAATGTTTTGTCTCTTTCAGAAAAAGCCAAAGTATTCGGCAACACGCCGGCTGCTCCTAAAGGTAGGTTTCACTCTCAGGCCTCGCTGTGTTGATGACGGTAGTAGGTCGATGACAGAATCCACAGAAACAAGGAGGCCTTAGTTATCTGCATATACCCCTACAATATGGATACACATTGAATCCTGAGTCTCTCCAGGTCTTCAGTCATGGACCTGCCCTTTGAATCCCTAGGTTGTCCCTTTATTTCGACTGCCTGGCTGCTTATTGGTCCTTTGAGCCGGATATGGACAACCACTATTGGGGACAACCACTAATTTAGAACGGGAACAACCACTATTGGGGACAACCACTAATTTAGAACGGGAACAACCACTATTGGGGACAACCACTAATTTAGAACGGGAACAACCACTATTGGGGACAACTACTAATTTAGAACGGGAACAACCACTATTGGGGACAACCACTAATTTAGAACGGGAACAACCACTATTGGGGACAACCACTAATTTAGAACGGGAACAACCACTATTGGGGACAACCACTAATTTAGAACGGGAACAACCACTATTGGGGACAACTACTAATTTAGAACGGGAACAAACACTATTGGGGACAACCACTAATTTAGAACGGGAACAACCACTATTGGGGACAACCACTAATTTAGAATGGGAACAAATGCTCATTTACCCTTACACACACTTAGAAAACAGTGGAAAGGGTTCTACATGGAATCAAAAAGGGTTCTACCTGGGTTCTACCTGCAACCAAAAAGCAACAGCCAAAGTACTATTTAAGGTTCTAGATAGAATCTTTTTCCTGAGAGTGCAGCTATACCTTTTATTGAGAATGAATTCTAATACATGATAAACAGTGTTAACTTCAATTGAAAAGAGATGTTTACCTGTATACCAAATGCCACATTAAAAGCGATTAACTGTTGGTGTAAAACACAAATCTGTGTCATTCTGTGAGAAGGAAAATTGGCAGGGGTTAACTGCTGGTGTTGTCTTTCCTCAGACCAAACTGCTGAAAAAGGCAGGGATAATGCTGGTGGCTGAGGTTGCGGACAAGAAACGTGAAAGAGAGAGCGCTCTGAATGAGAGAGCCCCACCCCTCAAACTGTCTGGCCTGTCTGTGCAGGAGCTACAGGTAGGCCTTTATATATCTATAATACTTCATTTATCTCTAATACTTAATATATCTATAATACACCATATATACTATAAAATATATTCCAGTATATCCATGCATATTAGGAGGTGGTTATAGAGGCAGAGAATCCTTCATAAAAATATTTTACTCAACAAATCTGCTAATATAAAATTGATAGAGTTCTCTATACACTATAAATTCTTTCTTTTGCAATTGATTGGCTAAATATTTTAAATAATCTGTAATTTCAATAATATCGTTATCTGTAATGTGTTGTTGGTTGTCTTTTCTACATGATATCATATTCTTGCAGGACCTTTGTAAAGACCTACACAAAAAGATTGATATCGTAGATGAGGCACGATATGACATGGAAATCAAAGTGGGGAAAAATGATTTAGAGGTATGCTAAGTTCTCTGTTATTGTGTTTGATATATTCACCCAACCATAAACCTGTCCACAATGATGACTCATCTTCTAGAATGTATCTTACAGTAATTACATTATTCCATTCCTCGCTATATTAAATAAAAAACAGTGAGAGTGTACACCCTTGTCTTGTGCCTCCATGCGAAGGAAAGTATTCCTAATAATTAACAGCAATAGCAATTGACTGATAGGACACATGCTAGATAAGATAAGATTGTACTTTATTAATCCCTTTTAAGGGAGATCTGATCTGATCGCACCAGCCATACACAACACCAATAAATACACAACAAACAGACACTAAAAAGCAGAACATCATCAACGCTGTCCACAGATTAAGTCGCTGACCCAGAAGATCGATGAGATTAAGGGGTCGAAGAAGCCTACTCTGAAGAGGGTGAAAAAGTCTGCCGCCGACGCCTTGTCGGGAGCCGTGGCCGACACTGGCAAAATGAAGGCTGACTTCACATCCGGCCTCAAGAAAGTCAAGAAGGAAGAGGAGAAGGTTTGTTTGTTTTTAGACAACAATGAGGTCTATGGTTGTCCCAAATGGCACCCTAATCCCTATATAGTGCTCACTGGTCAAAAGTAGTGCACTATATAGGGAATAGGGCTCAAAAGTAGTGCACTATATAGAGAATAGGGGTCAAAAGTAGTGCACTATATATGGAATAGCGTGCCATTTGGGATGCAACCTTAATCTTCCAAGGGTCCATGAAAAACAGAAATCTGATAGTATTTTTTTAATCAAACCTAATGATATGATATCTGGTCTCCTCAGAAAGAAGAGGTGACTGACTGGCGTAAGAATGTGGATGCCATGTCTGGCATGGAGGGCAGAAAGAAGCTGTTTGATGCTGGAAAATAAGCAGGTATTGATTATGATTAGCAACATTAGCTAAATTACACTTTAGGACGTGTGTCAAACTAATTCCCCGGAAGGCCGAGTGTCTGCGGGTTTTCACTCCTCCCTTGTACTTGACTGAATTAAGGTCACTAATTAGTAAATAGCTCCCCTTACCTGGTTGCCTAGGTCTTAATTGAAAGGAAAAACTTGCAGACACTAGGTCCTCCATGGAATGAGTTTCACACCACTGCTTTAGGACAATGGAAAGAGTCTTTTGCATTTATGATATATTGTCAAGGAGTGCTAATCTCGATTCTAATATTATTGCAGGGTCATGTTGTACCACCATTAAGAGAGAAGTATGCCAAGACTGTAAGAACCCACGAAGAAGAGAGAGAGGAGGTCAGTTCTAGATGAGATGTGAATTTCATGTTGTGATATGAAATGAATTTTATAAAGAATCATGTCAACCATATCAACCATGTCAATTTTACATGTGTGTCCCCTGTTTAATGTGATATGAGAGTTTGCTAGTTCACAGGGGATATTGTTGATATTATATATTGTAGATATGTTATAGATAGTTGTGTTATAAATTATGTGTTGATAGAATCAGTTATTTATGATGTACTGGTAGTATCCCTTATGTAAAAAACACATGATTTCAAGTGGAAAATCACATGATTTCACATGTGAAATTTCCACGTTTTGCACATGTAAAAGTTTATTGTGAAACAATGTGGTTTTGGAACACTTCACATGTGAGGATATTTCACAATAAATTTCACTTGGATTTTCACGATATCAAATTATATTTCACATGTGAACCAATGTGGTTTTGGAACACTTCACATGTAAATTATATTTCACATGAAGTTTCATGTGGATTCAAATGTTCACTTGTGTATATTTTTCACATGAGATTTCACAGGTGATGATGCCCTGCATACAATAATTTGTCACAAAATAGTTGCAGTGTTTTCAACTTACGTATTTGACACACATGATTATATTGTGCATGTTTATTTCAGTGGAGGGGAGGACGGCTCATAATAATGTCTGGAACGGAGCGAATGGAATGGCATCAAACACATGGAAACCATGTGTTTGATGTTGTTACCTTTCCACCTATTCTGCTCCAGCCATTAACACATGCCCGTCCTCCCCAAGTATGGTGTCACCAACCTCCTGTATGTTTATTTATACAGTAATTACTATTCAACATGTCCTCACCTTCCTGCCATGCCACCATGTCTGTGTCAATGACTGATTTCACCTGTATTCCTACACTTTGGACTTCAAAGTGAATCTTAGCTTTGTATAATACACTCAAGAAAATCTATTATATTTATCATAGTGATTCATCAACATCAGACAATTATACAGAAAACCCTCAAATTGCTGAAATAAGTAAACTAAATCAATGATGAGAGAATAGTCAGATTAAATGATAACTGAAATAGCAGTGCAGATGGCCCTCTTTTACTAAGTGCAGAGATGTATTATAGGTGCTGAATGTGTAGGGGATTTCTGAGAAGGGTACAGACTTTGTGGCGCAGCAGAAAGGTCAGCGTACCCCAATTCCCAGTTGGGGTCATATTGAAAAGTCTACTAAGTGATCATGTAAAATGTAATCATTTTTCTATTGATGAAAGGTTTTTGCACTATTTTAGCTGAACAACGTACCATTTACCTTAAACCCCCCCTACCATTTCATTACTTCTCTATCAAAAGAAAATGTGAAAGGTGCAGTTTCACATGTGAAACCATATATATTACATTTAGAGTTCATAATTTAACACCAGTTTTTCACATGTGAGGAGAATAACATTTTGTGAAATTTGCAGATTCACATGTGAAATTTGCAGTTCCATATATGAAAAACTTTCACATGTGAAAATGAAATTCAGCATTTTAACATGTGAAAAACTTTCACATGTGGAATTGCATTTTCACATGTGAAAATCGAATTTGTCACAGTCTTCATCATTGACTTCTATTTTAGGATAATACGATGATTTCACTTCCCCGAGGTCATTCATTATCCACCTACAAAACATTCTCAGTCGACTCCTTATAAGTGTATGTGGAATAAGTACTAACTAAGTGCACGGTAATGTGGTTCACTAGCCTGGTCCCATTCTGTATAGCAGAATGTATAGCCAACCCTTCTATTGTTGTCATGACATATGATGCAGGCTGCAGTGCATGAAACCTCTATCTTACTTTACATTGGTCTTTCCCAACCCTGGTCCTCCAGTACCCCCATTAAACCCCTATCTTACTTTACATTGGTCTTTCCCAACCCTGGTCCTCCAGTACCCCCAACAGTACACATGTTTATAGGGACCCTGGACAAGTGTAACAGTATAACTTTAGACTGTCCTCCCGCCCCGACCTCGGGACCCTCTGCACCCATCAACTTTACATTGGTCTTTCCCAACCCTGGTCCTCCAGTACCCCCAACAGTACACATGTTTATAGGGACCCTGGACAAGCACCCCTGATTCAACTGATCCTCAAGCCCTCAATGAGTTGAATGAGGTGTGCTTGTCCAGGGTCACAATACAAATGTGTTCTGTTGGGGGTATTGGAGGACTAGCATATGTGGAATTGCAAGTTCACATGTAAGAAACATTCACACGTGAAAATTTAATTTGCAGTTTTACATGTGAAAAACGTTCAAATGTTGTCACAGGTGAAGTGTCATGGCATCACATGTTGAAATTTGCATCCTCATGTTGTCACATTTATTTCACTTGAGATCATCTTTTCACATGTGTAGTTTCATGTTACCACATTTACTTCACATGTGAAATTCATGTGTTTTTCCGTAAGGGATTGTAGTTCTGTAGGTGGATTTATAACTGTCAATATCATCTGAATAGATATTTCAGGTCAGAGCCAGGAATGTGATGATATTAACTGTACAGTATCTGAAAAGTTGTACATTTTCAGTTGATTTAGCAAAATAAAAAAAGATAATTGCTATTGAGAGAGTGAAGCCATGTTATTTTGATGTACAGACTTGGTGTAGCCTACATTAAATTTGACTGAATGTACAGAATTGGTGTACACACTGCTACATTTGACTGAATGGTTTAAAAGTTACTTATTTATTTGATATGAATGTAAATGCCACTCCACTATTTAATAAATAGAGCTTGATAGTTTTGCAGTCTGGTGTCTCACAGACTGATATCCTGTCGAGGAGACTGATTGCATCACTTCTTCTTTTTATAAGAAACATTAACGTGTTGAAAATCCCAAAATGTTTGCATAGTCAACTTACACACAGCCCTGACACACACACTTTTCCCACCAGGCATGCCACCAGGGGTCTTTTCACAGTCTCCAAATCCAGAACTAATTCAAGAAAGCATACAGTATTACATAGAGCCATTATTGCATGCAACTCTGTTACATCTCATATTGCTCTAATGAACAGCAAACCTGGTATTAACAAAAATAGATAAAGCAACAACTCACGGCACAATGCCTCTCCCCTATTTGACCTAGATAGTTTGTGTGTATGTACTGATAGACTACGCATGCCTTTTTTAATGTATGTAGTTCTGTCCTTGAGCTGTTCTATGGAACGACGTTGGGGTCTTTGCGTGTCAAAAACGATACACGTCAAATAACACTGTAATGCTCAAACAAGCTTTACATTTGACACGTCAAATAACACAATTCTATCATAGAATGTTGTGTGTGCTGAATTTTCACATGCAAGCCAAGATCCACCACTACGATCAGTAACACTGTGAAAGCTGTACAAAAAATAAAAGTCAGCAAACAAGCACACACTGGCCACGAACGATGTGTTTACAATACCGCGTTGGTAATAAGACATTATTTGTTCAACTGAATGGGAAAACGTCTGTGTGAGCATTTGAAATAAGATCAGGATCAAATTATAATAATTTTTAATAATAATAATTTTATAATTTTTTTTACAGATGTTATTAGCAACTTCTGGGGTAGCTAGCTTTAGCTTGGTACCTAGCTAGCACCAATGCAACCAGCCTGAAAACAATGACCAGTAGAAACTGCAGTCATTTTCAATATAATTAGCAGTGATTTAGGAATCCATGTGAGTAAGTATTAGCTAGTTAGCCACTTGTTGTTGAACTTCAGTTCATGTACTGTAAATAACTAGCTAGCATTTGTTGGCCAAAGCTAACGTTATAAGCAACCAGCTAGCTTCCTTTGGCTAGTGAGGCTTGACTGGACCGGGTTGTGAAGCTAGCCACAATAAGGATTAGCCACAATAGTGGAATTTGCGGTTGGCCTTCAAATTAAACGTCCCTATTTGAAAGAGCCGCAGAAGGTTACAATTGGTGCGATCAAGGCATATTTAGACGAAATAATGTTTAACAAGGTTGGAGTGTTGTAATGTGGAGCAATGCAATGGGGTATCAGTCTACTCGGTTAGACCCACAGAACACAACTGTGAAGAGTTAACGCAGATATTAGCGCCATAGCTCTTTATCAGGGACTTTGACTGCGGGGGATTTCACCTCCCCAGTCAGCCTATTGTGCGGACTGACAATCATATTGCACTGTACAGCCTTACTTGAGGATTGGGGATCAATGAAATGGGGTATCAGTCTACTCATTACCCAAGTGCTTTTCCTCCCACGTTGTATAGTTTTTCCTCTGGAACAGTGTTCAGTATACATAGTAGGTTGACTAGTAACAACAAATGTGGCTCAATTCACAGTGGTTTTAGAGTCCCGCAATAAGAGCCACGACGCTAATGTTCTCTGGGTGTCAATGAGTAGACTGATACCCCATGTAATTGATCCACAATCCATAGGTAAGGCTGTACAGTGAAATAAGTACGCCCCCAGTGCAATTCTAAAGTCTAATACATCCAGTGTAATTGCTACAGATCTTTGTCAAATTAACAAATTATTGTCTTTTGTTGAATTTCTATAACAACCTCATTTAGCATGATCTATTCAATTATAGCATGATTCCACTATTTGTACACATTTGCATCCCTGTCAATGACCGAGTTTTAGTTTGAAGGCGAGCAGCAAAATCCACTATTGTGGCTAATCCTTATTGTGGCTAGCTTCACGTAGGTGGGTCCGACCACCATTAATCAAATAAGAACTGTCTTATAAATTAGGGATATTTTAAATAATGACACCTATATAGATAGTGAGCTAGCTACTGAAACAGATTGTCGTTTTGCTATGTTTTTGGGGAATAACACTGCTTGCATCCATCAGTTAGCTAGCTTTTTTTATGACCAGCACTGTCCAGAACTTGGGGAAATGCCTGCGCTCGTGCGGCAGCGGCAGGTACGTGAGACAAAACTTTACCAGCATCATAGCATACGAATCGGTGAATCGTTGTGACATGAAATACGAGTGATAGTGTAATCAATGTGTAATAACGACATACAAAATGAATGAACGTGTTAAATTATTATGTGACGTGCAGTCATATTTAGGTCCTGATTGGTCAACAAGCTCATTTGACGCGTCAAAGTGTTATTTGACGTGTATCTTTTTTGACACGCAAAGACCCGAACGGTGTTTCATAGTAAAGACCCAAACGGTCTTCCATACTGTTCTTGTCTATTTACATTCTGTATTATGTAATGTTTCATGTTTTGCGTGGACACCAGGAAGAGTAGATGCTGCTTTTGCAACAGCTAATGGGGATCCTAACAAAATACAAAAAATACAAAAAAAATAGTCAGGAAAGAAGAGGAATTACCCCCACTTCAGTGAATTAACCGTTTTCTAGAAATGTAGAGGGATCACTAACAGTCTGTCATAGAGCTAAGGAAGTAGTTTGATTTGGCCTGTTTAACCGAGGCAGTGCACCTATTTCTCAATTGCCTAAATAGCTGCCAGTCGGCTAACGAGACAGTTTGTTTAGCCTTGGCCCAGGTTTGATTTCTTATCAAGAGGAGGTCTGAGAGTACAAGAGAGTACCATGGGCTAGTTCAGTTTCTGACTCTGAGTTGATTAAAAGGGGCATATTATTCAGCCAGAGAGGTAAAAATGGATGAGAAAATGAAAGACCCAAAACAGGGTCTGGTATGCCGCTAGTAGAAACAAGCTCTGAATAATATAGACCATGAAGGAACACCTGGGGGCGAGAATTACTTAAAAATGTGTCTTCACAATTATACGAGGGCCATAGTTTTTCAATTTGGTATCTCTAATGCAAGCAAAAAGGTAGTGGTCGCTGATATCATTTGCAAAAACACCACTAGCCAAATATTTATAGGGACGGTTAGTCAGGGCAACTAGGTGAGCAACTAGGTGTCACCATTAGATTATTTTTCTAGTCATGTTTTTGAGTTTGGTTTTCGGAGCACAGCCCCATGCCGGCGGCTGGCAACCAGGTAATGATCCTTCCGCAGGTTCACCTACGGAAACCTTGTTATGACTTTTACTTCCTCTAGATAGTCAAGTTTGATCGTCTTCTCTGCGCTCCACCAGGGCCGTGACCGACCTCGGCAGAGCCGATCCGAGGACCTCACTAAACCATCCAATCGGTAGTAGCGACGGGCGGTGTGTACAAAGGGCAGGGACTTAACCAACGCGAGCTTATGACCCGCGCTTACTGGGAATTCCTCGTTCATGGGAAATAATTGCAATCCCCAATCCCTATCACGAGTGGGGTTCATCGGGTTCAATCAATAAGGAGTTTGCCAGGTGATTGACAAATTACTTACTTACTAATTACTTTGCTTCTTCTGGGTATTATAAAGTATTTTACTCGAGAGAATACCTCAGCGATAAGCTAGCGGGTCATTGTATCCACATTCAGTCTCTCTTTATACTTCAAGGTCTCCTCAGAGAACAGTCAGTCAGCCATTATGTTTTAACAACGTTTGTAAATCAAAGAAGACATGAGACACATTAAATGACCTTTCCAAACATAGTGATGGTCACAGGTTCAGGGTTGCTATTGTTCAATGATGTGTTTCGAAGAGGCCTGTCTAGCCACAGGCCTGAGAGGACGCCATTCCATCACTCACATACCCGAAGAGACAGGCTGCATAATAAAGACTTTTATCGAGGATGTTGTGATTGACAATAGACACGTGGGGTTGTGTACCAGGAGTTTAGTTTAGTGTTGTGTGGGGCCAGGAGTTTATCCTGACCGTCTGACCTGACCAGGTAAAACTACGGGTTGCACTCAATGGACATCTTAAGATGATCCACCGAAAAATTGTACTGAACCACTGAAAAAAGTGGTCCAATACCACAGTATATCTTCTGACTACTATGCTGACAGGCTACTCATTTTCATGAGGCACCACCTACTGTACCTAGTAGATAGACTATTCCACAAAGACATGATAAATATACAGGACATCAAATACATGATAAATATACAGGACATCAAATACATGATAAATATACAGGATATAGACATGATAATATACAGGATATCAAAGACATGATAAATATACAGGATATCAAAAACATGATAAATATACAGGATATCAAAGACATGATAAATATACAGGATATCAAAGACATGATATATATACAGGATATCAAAGATATGATAAATATACAGGATATAGACATGATAATATACAGGATATCAAAGACATGATAAATATACAGGATATAGACATGATAATATACAGGATATCAAAGACATAATAAATATACAGGATATCAAAGACATGATACATGTGGAGGATATGAAAGACATGATAAATATAAAGAATATCAAAGACCTGATAAATGTAGAGGATATCAAAGTGGTTATTTCCTTTGTACCATTGACGCCACTTACTGCATTCACACAGAGAATGAACTCTGGCTGGATCGGGTTACAACACATCAAGATCTGCCACCTTACACGAACACCTGTTAGTCGCACTCTAAATAAAGCACCGCTAAGATTTATATGGCTTATTCTCAGGTCACAGGTGGCGGTCTGATGTGTTGGGTAATTATCACATAAAGACACTTAAACGTGATGTGGTACATACATGTATGTTATATAGGAAGAGTTCCTAGCTCTACAATTGACATCAGGAAGCTACTGTACACATGGGGCTCCTTAACACTACTATCAAAGTACTTCATGCAAAGAATCAACTCAAACTAATACTAAACCAAACACTTAGCTATCCCACCCCATGTGTTTCCTTGGTATTGACCAGTGCTAATATTAGATGCCCTGAGATTGATTATTTTTGGTATAAGACCAAATTCAAACAGATGCCTCTGACTCTTAGAACCGTGTAAGATATTGTATCATACATGAATGTACAAACATAAATAATAGTATTTTTTTTAAATAACATTTTCTAGGGGTGTAAGAGACAAGGATGTGCTTTATCACCGTACAGTATATAATTATTGTAGCAATTGAAATATTCGCTAGAAAAGGTAAGATGATATTAACACCTAAGGTTTCTAAATGTGAGGTAAGACTTGAAACCGTAACCAGAGGAAGGGCAGCAAGATTAAGGACATGGTTACGGTATACATCTTAGGACACCTCTACTCCCGTTGACATTAGTCCCTACTTTGTACAGAGTTCAAAAGATGTACGTGTGTGAGAATGGCTTCTTGGCCTAGAGGGTCTATAGGTAACATGCCTAGATTACTACCACCCGTAGCACTCACATTGGTAGCCATGAAGATGAAGTGCTTTGAAAGACTGGTCATGGTTCACAGCAACACCATCATCCCAGAAATCCTAGACCCACTCCAATTCGCATACCGCCCCAACAGATGCACTGATGATGCAATCTCGATTGCACTCCACACTGCCCTTTCCCACCTGGACAAAAGGAACACCTATGTGAGAATACTATTCATTGAATACAGCTCAGCGTTCAACACCATGGGCCGCCCCAAGGTGGTACAAGTCAGTACAGCCCAGTACATCACCGGGGCCAAGCTTCCTGCCATCCAGGACCTATATACTAGGCTGTGTCAGAGGAAGGCCCAAAAAATTGTCAAAGACTCCAGTCATCCAAGTCATAGACTGTTCTCTCTGCTACCGCACGGCAAGCGGTACCGGAGCGCCAAGTCTAGGTCCAAAAGTCTCCTTAAAATCTGTTAGTGATCCCTTTGCGTGCCAATCCCTTTAGCGGGATCAATTTGACAACATCCAGTGAAATTGCAGAGCGCCAAATTCAAACTACAGAAATATCAATATTCAAGATTCACGAAAATATAAGTGTAATACATCAAAATAAAGCTTAACTTCTTGTTAATCCAGCCGCAGTGTCAGATTTCAAAAAGGCGTTACGGCGAAAGCAGACCATGCGATTATCTGGGGACAGCGCTGGTGGCGACACAGGCAGGTGGCGACACAAAAGTCAGAAATAACAATATAATAAATGCCTTACCTTTGAAGATCTTCTTCTGTTGGCACTCAAAAATGTCCCAGAAACATCACAAATGGTCCTTTTGTTCGATAATGTCCTTCTTTATATCCCCAAAATGTCAATTTATTTGGTGCGTTTGATTAAAAGATACACCGGTTCCAACTCGCCCAACATGACTACAAAGTATCTAATAAGTTACCTGAAAACTTGGTCCAAACATTTCAAACAACGTTCCTAATCCAACCTAAGATATCCTAAAACGTAAATAATCGATAAAATTTAAGACGGGATAAACTGTTTCCCATACCGGATAAAAACAACGTGAAGCGCGTTCCAGTCCACGTGCACCGAAATACTAGAGACCTTCAGAGTGACACTTACAAAGAACAGCCATACTTCTTCATTTCTCAAAAGAAAAACATCAAACAATTTCTAAAGACTGTTGACATCTAGTGGAAGCCATAGGAACTGCAACCAGGTCCCTATTAAATAGGGCTTCCCATAGAAAACTATTGGGAAATACTATAACCTCAATAATTTTTTCCCCTGGATGGTTTGTCCTCAGGGTTTTGCCTGCCAAATCAGTTCTGTTATACTCACAGACATTATTTTAACAGTTTTATAAACGTTAGAGTGTTTTCTATCCAAATCTACAAAGTATATGCATATCCTATCTTCTGGGCCTGAGTAACAGGCAGTTTACTCTGGGCACGCTTTTCATCCGGATGTGAAAATACTGCCCCCTATCCCTTTTTTAACAGCTTCTACCCGCAAGCCATAAGACTGCTGAACAACTAATCAAATGGCCACTCTGACTGTTAACATTGTCCCCCCCCCCTCCCTTTGTTTTTACACTGATGCTACTCGCTGTTTATTATCTATGCATCGTCACTTTACCCCTACCTTTATGTACAAATAACCTCGACTAACCTGTACCCCCGCACATTGACTCGGTACCGGTACCCCCTGCATATAACCTTGTTATTGTTATTTTATTGTGTTACTTTATTTTATTTTTTTAACTTTATTTTATTTTGAAAATATTTTCTTAACTCTATTTCTTGAACTGCATTGTTGGTTAAGGGTTGGTCAGTAAACATTTCACGGTAAGGTTTGTTGTATTTCGGTGCATGTGACAAATACAATTTGATTGGATTTGATTGCCTAGAGTTGCCCTGAGACAAGTTGGTAGACTCCTATGGCATCTAACCATAGGATGCTGTAGGAGTCTACAGACAAGCCACAAAGGAAGATTTTAGAGGGGCTCTTACAATAAATGTTTCATGTTAACTTGCCACCAACGGGTGGCGTCAGAACCACGCGACAGACAGACAGTGGTACTGCCCAAACATCCAAGTCCATATAAGTTGTTTTATTGCAGCCCTTTCTTGCCTGAATAATGTTTGTAAACGTCAGCAGGAGAGTGGCTTGGACAGAGTGCAGTCTATTTTAGTGAGCCATTCACACAGGGGTTAGAAACTATAAATCTGAATGATTTCCCCCCTATCCTCTCTCAGTCCCTCACTCTCTCCCTCTCTCAGCCTATTCTGCATCTTTAAGGTAGGGTACCTCTCAATGACCACTTTGGCTTGATATTAAGGAACTTCATTTTTTATATTTCATCTTCTGTGTAGAATACATGTATTACATTTTAGGTCCACTATGAATACAGGAAGAGTGTTGAGGAGGCAGTGGGAAACAGTATGGGAATGTGTGATTTTTCAGTATAGGTGAATTGTATTTATTTCTGGAGGGTCTGCTGGAATTCAGATAGGAAATTGATGATATGATGACACATTGGATTAATATTTTGCCATAGACAGCAAGATAGTTAGTGTTAATTAGTTCACATGCCTTTGAATTAGTGGGCTATGGAATATACTGACACCTAGGCAAAGACTCTTGTCAGCTATGGAGATAAACGTTCGCGCCTCACATTGTAAATCTTATATTTTCAACAAAATGTTTTACAATATTTATATTTTAACTATTTAAATATAACATTTAGGCACATTGTTTCTACTCTGCTTTTTACTTGGGAGCAACAAAGTAACCAGCACAGCCTTTGTGATTGAAATGTAAAATGTGTTGTAATGGTTTGTCATTTGGGTGTTACATGCTCTGACATTTTCCCAGAATATAATGATATGTAATATATAATAATATCTCAAATATTTCATTGTATGAAATGTTGACCTTTGCAATCAGGTCATGTGAGCTGGAAATAACAATAACCCTTTACTGCCTCACATACTGTACACAATTCAAATGTGCTACAATAAAATAACTCCCTTCATCAAGTATGGACTGAGGCCTCTTTTGGATTTGGACACAGGCTTAACCAGCAGTGCACAATAAATTATCTAAAGAGAGGTTTAATGAGGCAACACATGCACTGAGTATGTGACATAGCTGTCCCAAAGACGATACAACCATCAAACCCCATCCTCAGCATTGGCAACAGCTCAATTGGTGCAGAAGAGAAAGACACATTCATTGAATTGTATTTCCAATACATTTTTCAACCAAATTAATAAAATAGTATATAAATAAAGGAAAATTATTCCCACATAAAAAAATAAAATCATCAATGGATAAAAAAGCTAACCTGGATGTAAATGTACAGTACATGAGCCTGAATGTTGCCTGAATGTTCGGTTTACTGTTTTTCTTTTCATGTGGGGTAAAAATGCTAACTCCTTTCTCTATTTAAATTTCAGTAAGATAAGAAGGAAAACATGGCGGACGCGTAAGTATTCATGTTCACTGTGTGTATCAAGGTTATTATAGTAAACTAAAACTGAAACTAAAACGAAAACTATCATGACTATCATGAAAAAACTATTTAGTAAACTGAAATAAAATTATTAACAAACCCATTTCAGAAACTAAAACTATACTAAAACTATTATATTTGACTCCAAAACAAACAAAGATAAAATAAACATTAATTATGTTCAATTTTAGTTTTTGGGGGGGTCGAAAAGCGTATTGGGTTTTCAATGGGATTTTAAAGCTTTTTAAAAAACTTCTAATGGGCTTTTCAAGCTTCTGAATCTGGCAGATCACATTGAGATTTAGTTTATAATTTAAAGGTAGACTCACAAGATGACGTTGCCAATAGCAGCACCGTCGATATTGGGCGTTTTTGAGTTGTAAAGGAGTCTACAGTCTGTCCAGCGCCGTCAGAGCCGTCCGCCAGTCAGGAGCCGCCAGACGGTGGCCCGCCAGTCAGGAGCCGCCGCCAGTCAGGAGCCGCCAGAGCCGCCCGCCAGTCAGGAGCCGCCAGAGCCGCCCTTCAGTCCGGAGCCGCCCTTCAGTCCGGAGCCGCCCCTCAGTCCTGAGCCTCAAAGGATGCTAAAAAAGCGGACAAAGACAATGGTGGGGTCCACGTCCAGCGCCAGAGCAGCCACCGCGGACAGATGCCCACCCAGACCCTCCCCTAAAGGTTCAGGTTTTGCGTCCGGAGTCCGCACCTTGGGGGGGGGGGGGTTGGGGGTACTGTCACGTTCTGACCTTAGTTCCTTTGTTTTGTCTTTTGTTTTAGTTGGTCAGGGCGTGAGTTGGGTGGGTAATCTATGTTTTCTATTTCTGTGTTGGTTTTCTGTGTTTGGCCTGATATGGCTCTCAATCAGAGGCAGCGTTGTCTCTGATTGGGAATCATACTTAGGTAGCCTGTTTTCCCACCTACGGTGGTGGGATCTTGTTTTTTGTTAGCTCTGTGAAGCCTGAAGAAGGTGACGTTCGTTATTCCTTTTGTTGTTTTTGTTTGGTGTTCTGAGTATTAAAGATCATGAACACTTACCACGCTGCACCTTGGTCTACTTCTTCAGACGAGCGTTACACATACATGGCTCCTCTCACACATAGGTTACTTTCTGTCCCTAACAGTAAAACAAAAACTAAATAATATAAAAATGTAATGTAAATGTTTTTATAAATAGTAAAGTGGATATGCATTTGTAATAAAAATCTTAAAACTAATAGAAATAAAAACTAATATTAAAACACAAAAGTATAATAACCTTGGTGTGTATTTTAATAATGAGACACATATAAATGACAGGTTAGCACATTGAAATGTTATCTCTCTTTTTCCCCCCTCCTAATGACACAGACCAAAACCAAAAGAAAAGTCCAAGATCTCCTCAGCCCGACGGTTGGGTTTGAAGGTGAGCGTTGTATTCCATTGTCAACACAAGAAACAAACAAGTCGTCTCACATTTGCGACATGAATGTTATATAAACAGAATACATGCTATAAATGTGTAGCTTATGAACCCTGACCTCTTGTGACCCTTTTTAACCTATTTTGGATGTTAATCCTCCTATAGATCAGATGGCTGACTCTAGCTTTATGCTCCTTCCTAAAGATCAGTAGTTACCAGATTGCTGACTGTAGCTTTATTCTCCTATAGATCAGATTGCTGACTGTGGCTTTATTCTCCTGTAGATCAGATTGCTGACTGTGGCTTTATTCTCCTATAGATCAGATTGCTGACTGTGGCTTTATTCTCCTATAGATCAGATTGCTGACTGTAGCTTTATTCTCCTATAGATCAGATTGCTGACTGTGGCTTTATTCTCCTGTAGATCAGATTGCTGACTGTGGCTTTATTCTCCTGTAGATCAGATTGCTGACTGTAGCTTTATTCTCCTGTAGATCAGATTGCTGACTGTGGCTTTATTCTCCTGTAGATCAGATTGCTGACTGTAGCTTTATTGTCCTGTAGATCAGATTGCTGACTGTAGCTTTATTCTCCTCTAGATCAGATTTCTGACTGTAGCTTTATTCTCCTGTAGATCAGATTGCTGACTGTAACTTTATTCTCCTGTAGATCAGATTGCTGACTGTAGCTTTATTCTCCTGTAGATCAGATTGCTGACTGTAGCTTTATTCTCCTGTAGATCAGATTGCTGATTGTAGCTGGCCAGATGCTAGAGGTTGAGGTGGAGGAGAAGAAGAGAGAAAGAGATGAAGCTCTGGCTGAGAGAGTCCCTCCTCTCAAACTGTCTGGCTTGTCTGTGGAGCAGCTCCAGGTATACTGTATACTGTATTTATATTGTATAAAAAACTGTTATGAGTACATTTATAACGCCATATAAGCCGTGTATAATGTGTTATAATGCATGACGCAGTTGAAATTCCTTACAGAAAGTGTAACAAAATAAAATATGATCAATTAGCTGTCTTTTGTTCTCTCTGCAGGATTTGTGCCGAGATCTGCACCATAAGATTGATGTGGTAGATGAGGAGCGATATGACGTGGGACTCAAAGTTACCAAAAATGACAAGGAGGTAGGATACCGCAAAATAATTTGTAGAAAACAAATCAATCCAGGGGGAAATGACAAAAGATAGTTGAAATGTTTTATAGATGATTGTATATAAGGCATAGTGTGCTGCTAAGATATCATCAAATTATTGCTTTATTCCTCTCACACTTAAACCACTTCTACTTCTATCAGTCCAACATGCACCTTTTTTGAGCGCTTGGACTGTACATTTGAAGATGACACTGTTAAAACACTGCCTCCCGGTGGTTATGAGTTTAGAACATACATTTAGAGCGAAGGTCAGCCACAGTACACACTAGTTACTGTACAACTGGGAGGACTAAGTGTGCAAATTGGACTGATAGAAATATGGGCCCTGGTCAAAAGTAGTACACTAAAAAGGGAATAGGGTACCGTTTGGGACGTAGACGATGTCAATGGTCACAGTTAATGTGCGAGCCTGTGTTGTACCTGAAAGTAACTAAAACCCTGCTTACTGTGACTGTGATATGTGGCTGCTTCTCTCAGCTACTCTACAAGAAAAATAAACTCAAACACTTTTTTTCATCAGTCCACTGTTGATACAATCCCAAATGTTTTGCATGTCAGCAGTCAAGTTGTCAAGATATTGGACTTTCAAGAAGCTAAGTGTCACTTGCCACATAATCATGATGATATGGTAAGTGACACATCTTGAAAACTTGACTGATGATGTGAAAAACATTTTGGGACTGTATCAACAGTGGACTGAGGATTTTTCCTTTAGGATGAACGCACTACCTATAAGTCACTATGGATAAGAGCATCTACTAAATGTCTAAAATGTAAATGTAAAAATGTCCTCTGTTCTTTGTGCTCTGGTCAGATCCATGATTTAGGACTAAAGATCATTGAGCTGCAGAGCAAGTTTAAGAAGCCAAACCTGAAGAGGGTGAAGATCTCAGCTGAAGCTATGCTCAGTGTTCTGCTGGGCTCCAAGCATAAGGAGACCATCGACTTCAAGTCCAACCTCAAGACAGTCAAGAAACCAGAGGAGAAGGTAAGACTGGTGCATGCCCGTTGTGCTTGACGTTGTACAAGATGTCTACTTGCTTTTACATGTTATTTAGCTACTATCACGGGCGGTTGGAATCTGAGAACCTTTTCATCTCTATGGACAAATTATGAACTTGTTGTTTATTCTCAAAGGTAGTTTGTTTTCAATGATTGATTTAGTGTAGCTAATACATTTCTGGTCCTCCCAGAAAGAAGAGGTCACCGACTGGCGTCAAAATGTGGATGCCATGTCTGGCATGGAGGGCAGAAAGAAGATGTTTGATGCTTGAAAGGTACACAAAACATTATCTGTACTGAGAAGATCAATTCCAGCATTCAACCTGCAGAGCCTTCAGATTGTATTCATACCCCTTTTGTTGTGTTACAGCCTGAATTTAAAATGGATTCAACATGTTTCTGGCCCATCCACGCACAATACCCCATAATGACAAAGTCAAAACATGTTTTTAGACATTTTTGCTAATTTATTGAAAATGAAATACCGAATTATCTCATTTACATCCGTATTCCCACCCCTGAGTGAATTCATGTTAGAATCACCTTTGGCAGCGATTACAGATGTGAATCTTTCTGGGTAGTCTCTAAGCTTTCCACACCTGGATTGTACAATATTTGCAGATTCTTCCTTTTAAAATTCTTCAAACTCAAGTTGGTTGTTGATCATTTCTAGACAGACATTTTTAAGTCAAAACTGTAACTAGGCCACTCAGGAACATTCAGTGTCGTCTTGGTAAGCAACTCCAGTGTGTATTTGGCTTTGTGTTTAAGGTTCTTGTCCTACTGGAACGTGAATTTGTCTCCCAGTGTCTGTTGGAAAGCAGACGGAACAAGATTTTCCTCTAGGATTTTTCCTGTGCTTAGCTTATTATGTTTATTTTTATCACACCAAAAAACTCTCTAGTCCTTGCCGATGACAAACATACCCATAACATGATGCAGCCACCACCATGCTTGAAAAATATGAAGAATGGTACTCAGTGATGTGTTGATTTGAATTTGTCCCAAACATGACGCTTTGTATTCAGGACAATAAAGTAAATTTCTTTGCCACATTTTCGCAGTTTTACCTTAGTGCCTTGTTGCAAATGGGATGCATATTTTTTGAATTTTTGTATTATTTTCCCTCTGTCAATTAGGTTAGTATTGTGGAGTAACTACAATGTAGTTGACTCATCCTCAGTGTTCTCCAATCACAGCCATTAAACTCTGTAACTGTTTTAAAATCACCATTGGTCTCATGGTGAAATCCCTTAGCGGTTTCCTTCCCCTCCGGCAACTAAGTTAGGAAGGAAGCCTGTATCTTTGTAATGACTGGGTATATTGATACACCATCCAAAGGGTAATTCATAACTTTACCATGCTCAAACAGATATTCAATATCTGCATTTACATTTATTTAATTTTAAAAATCTAAAATATTAATAGGTGCCCTTCTTTGTGAGGCATTGGAAAACCTCCATGGTCTTTGTGGTATAATTTGTTTGAAATTCACTGCTCAACTGAGGGACCTTACAGTTATCTGTATGTGTGTACAGAGATGAGGTAGTCATTCAAAAATCATGTTAAGCACTATTATTGCACACAGAGTCCATGCAACTTATTATGTGACTTGTTAAACACATTTTTACTCCTGATTTTATTTAGGCTTGCCATAAAAAAGGTGTTATTTATTCAAGACATTTTAGATTTTCCTTTTTAATTAATTAATTTCAAAACGAATCTAAAAACATAATTCCACTTTGACATTATGGGGACTTATAATTCCACATATGACACAAAATCTCACTTTAATCCATTTTACATTCAGGCTGTAACACAAAACAATTTGCAAAAAGTCAAGGAGTGTGAATACTTACATAATACATAATGTTTTGCAGATTAGTGATGATTATCACGTTATCCTCCAATGATGGCTTTGATGATTGAAGACAAAAGACAATGCAACAGAAATGGAGAGGGCAACTGAAGGTATGAAGAATAACTGTAGGAGATAACTGAGTGAACACATGGAGAAGAAAAATAAATCAATACAAACATTTGTTCTTTTTTGTACGTGAAATAAATGTTTTGATTTAAATGACTGTATGAGAATGTTGAAGGAAATACAGATAGTGTGTGTACAATAAACTTAATATTAGTGTGTTTGAGCAAATGCATTTCCTTATTTTCAATGCGTTTATGCAGGAAGTTACAAGCCAATCCTTTTTTATTTGTAGTATTCCAAGTGCAGTTTCTTGTTTGATGAACAATATTATCCTCAACTGCCTGATGATGGCAGTGTTAGCTTGAGGTCGGAGAACGTTGCTTCGACCCACTAAGTTGCTATTTTCCTCTATTGTTGATTGTCTACTGTACAAATGTACTATTGAATGTCTATATACACCCCATCAAGAGGTACTTGTTTCAAAATCGATACCAATTAAATAAACTTTTTACTCAATTGTAAATCAACTGCTTGTGAAATGATTATGGGGGCATTATGGATTGCTGTGGTAGGGATTGGGATTCAACCATTTTTCTTTTCAGAGAGCGAGTCAAACAGTGGAAGACAGGACAGTACTCTTAATATACTCTCTCTGTTTAGGAAGTAAATACTCTGGATATCCATTGGCTTGGGGTGTATATTGTACATTTATTGCCAATTTGTGCAAAATATAATATTTTTGACAGAGGTACACTACCGGTCAAAAGTTTTAGAACACCTACTCATTCAAGGGTTTTTCTTTATTTTTTATTATTTTATACATTGTAGAATAATAGTGAAGACATCAAAACTATGAAATAACATATATGGAATCATGTAGTAACCAAAAAAGGGTTAATCAAATCAAAATATATTTTATATTTGAGATTCTTCAAATAGCCACCCTTTGTCTTGATGACAGCTTTGTACACCATTGGCATTCTCTCAACCTGCTTCATGAGGTAGTCACCTGGAATGCATTTCAATTAACTTCTCTGGGATATGTGTTAGCGTCCCACCTCAACAACAGCCAGTGAAATTGCAGGGCGCCAAATTCAAAACAACAGAAATCTCATAATTAAAATTCCTCAAACATACAAGTATTATACACCATTTTAAAGATAAACTCTTCTTAATCCAGCCACAGTGTCTGATTTCAAAAAAGCTTTACGGCGAAAGCACACCTTGCGATTATGTTAGGTCAGCGCCAAGTCACAGAAAAACATACAGCCATTTTCCAAAGAAGGAGAGGTGTCACAAAACTCAGAAATAGCATTAAAATTAATCACTAACCTTTGATGATCTTCACCGGATGGCACTCTCAGGACTCCATGTTAGACAATAAATGTGTGTTTTGTTCGATAAAGTTCATCTTTATGTCCAAAAACCTCATTTGAAATTGGTGTGTTATGTTCAGAAATGCATTGCCTCAAATAAACATCCGGTGAAAGTGCAGAGAGCCACATCAAATTACAGAAATACTCATAATAAACATTGATAAAAGATACAAGTGTTATGCATGGAATTATAGATAAACGTCTCCTTAATGCAACCGCTGTGTCAGATTTCAAAAAGGCTTTACAGCGAAAGCACACCTTGCGATTATGTTTGGTCAGAGCCAAGTCACAGAAAAACATACAGCCATTTTCCAAAGAAGGAGAGGTGTCACAAAACTAAGAAATAGCGTTATAAATATTCACTTACCTTTGATGATCTTCATCGGAATGCACTCCCAGGAATCCCAGTTCCACAATAAATGTTTGTTTTGTTCGATAAAGTCCATAAATGTCCAAATACCTCCTTTTTGTTTGCGCGTTTAGCCCAGTAATCCAAATGTTCAATGCGCGATCACTTAGTTCAGACGAAAAGTCAAAAAAGTTATATTACAGTTCGTAGAAACATGTCAAACGATGTATAGAATCAATCTTTAGGATGTTTTTATCATAAATCTTCAATAATGTTTCAACCGGACAATTCCTTTGTCTTTAGAAATGAAAGGGAACACAGCTAACTCTCACGGGCGAACGCCTGACTGAGCTCATAGCATTCTGCCAGACCCCTGACTCAAACAGCTCTTATTCTCTCCCCCTTCACAGTAGAAGCCTGAAACAAGGTTCTAAAGACTGTTGACATCTAGTGGAAGTCTTAGGAAGTGCAATATGACCCCATAGACACTGTATATTGGATAAGCAATGATTTGAAAAACTACAAACCTCAGATTTCCCACTTCCTGTTTGGATTCTTTCTCAGGTTTTTGCCTGCCATATGAGTTCTGTTATACTCACAGACATCATTCAAACAGTTTTAGAAATTTCAGAGTGTTTTCTATCCAAATCTACTAATTATATGCATATTCTAGCTTTTGGGCCTGAGTAGCAGGCAGTTTACTCTGGGCACCTTATTCATCCAAGCTACTCAATACTGCCCCCGTTCCCAAAGAAGTTTTAACAGGTGTGCCTTCTTAAAAGTTCATTTGTGGAATTTCTTTCCTTCTTAATGCATTTGAGCCAATCAGTTGTGTTGTAAAAAGGTAGGGGTGGTATACAGAAGATAGCCCTATTTGGTAATAGACCAAGTCCATATTATGGCAAGAACAGCTCAAATAAGCAAAGACAAATGACAGTCCGTCATTACTTTAAGACATGAAGGTCAGTCAATCCGGAACATTTCAAGAACTTTTAAAGTTTCTTCAAGTGCAGTCGTAAAAACCATCAAGTGCCATGATGAAACTGGCACTCATGAGGACCGCCACAGGAAAGGAAGACCCAGAGTTCCCTCTGCTGCAGAGAATAAGTTCATTAGAGGTACCAGCCTCAGAAATTGCAGCCCAAATAAATGCTTCACATAGTTCAAGTAACAGACACATCTCAACATCAACTGTTCAGAGGAGACTGTGATCCAGGCCTTCATGGTAGAATTTCTGCAAAGAAACCACTATTAAAGGACACCAATAAGAAGAAGAGACTTGCTTGGGCCAAGAAACACGAACAATGGACATTAGACCGGTGGAAATTTGTCCTTTGGTCTGGAGTCCAAATTAGAGATTTATGGTTCCAACCGCCGTGTCTTTGTGAGACGCGGTGCGGGTGAACAGATTATCTCGGCATGTGTATTTCCCACTGTGAAGGATGGAGGAGGAGGTGTTATAGTGTGGTGGTGCTTTGCTGGTGACACTGTCTGTGATTTATTTAGAATTCAAGGCACACTTAACCAGCATGGCTACCACAGCATTTTGCAGCGATACGCCATCCCATCTGGTTTGGGCTTAGTGGGACTATAATTTGTTTTTCAATAGGACAATGACCCAACGCACCTCCAGGCTGTGTAAGTGCTATTTGACCAAGAAGGAGAGTCATGGAATGCTGCATCAGATGACCTGGCCTCCACAATCCCCCGACCTTAACTAAATTGAGATGGTTTGGGATGAGTCGGACCGCAAAGTGAAGGAAAAGCAGCCAGCAAGTGTTCAGCATATGTGGGAACTTCTTTAAGACTGTTGGAAAAGCATTCCAGGTTATGCTGGTTGAGAGAATGCCAAGAGAGTGCAAAGTTGTTATCAAGGCAAAGGGTGGCTATTTGAAGAATCTCCAATATAAAATATATTTTGATTTGTTTAACACTTTTTTGGTTACTACATGATTCCATGTGTGTTATTTCATAGTTTTGATGTCTTCGCTATTATTCTACAATGTAGAAAATAGTAAAAATAAAGAAAAACCCTTGAATGAGAAGGTGTTCTAAAACTAAAAGTGTGCATCTAAGTCCTTGAGAACGTTTAATTCTTATAATAAACAGTCCGGGTACAGTGTGATCAATATTAATTTCCAAACGACATGGCATTGTACAGTTAGTTATGTGACACGAATCATATTCTCTGAGTGCTCTTGGTTGTGTTCACCAAATATAATGTATCAATTATATAGATTTATTTACACTCTCAAATCACATGCAGTAGAATATAAAGTACCACCACTAAAAGTCAAATCAAGTTACTATGTGTGGAAGGTCACACATAATAAGAATGGTGAGGACAGAGGGTCTATTTTGGTGAGCCACTCACATGAGGTCCAGAATCTATATATTAACCCACTTTTCATCCCTCCAGCCTCACAAAGACAACTAGTAACATTAAATTAGCTTTTCTTTACCTGAAAGGTAAGTTTCCAGTATTAACGCAACACCTCAAAGGAGGAAAGTGTCAAATCTGATTGTGGTAAAGGATTTTTTTTGTGTGTATTTTTTGACAGTAGCTTGCTGTCTGTATAAGTAGATACCCCAACAAAGAGATGTCAAGTTGAAGTTGAAGTTTGTACATGTGATTTATGTCAGGATTGTTTTAGTTTGCCAACTATTTCTATTGCAATCGGGTAAGACCAGAACTTTATTGCATTTTTTTGTTTTCATGGTAAATTTCATGGTAATTTTATGAATTGGCAAACAACCAGAGAATTGTTTTCTGTTATGTATGTTTGATATATATGATTTTTGTGAGATATTACAGAAGATCGCTAACCAGTTTAGCTATTTGACCTCACATTTGTGTGTACAATTCATTAAGTCTAAAGTCCACAATACTAAAAAGGAGATCTCTTGGGAGAAGACCTTTCTAAATCTGCATACTAGCATTCTTTGATAATGCCCCAAATACTAAACACTAGTCAGATATGTATCTAAATCCTAAATTAAATAAAGACTGAATAAAATAAAGACTAAATACTACTCTGACAGATTTATTGTGTGTTAACGATACTGACTTTCAACCATTATTTTATTACTCTAAGGTCATGTATTGTAGTTTTAGGTTGTATGTTTTTATTACAGTCATTTGCTGTGGTTATCAAGAAACAAGATTGTTTTTTATTTGATAATCTGTTAGAATAGATTGGAATATTACTAAATGTATTGTTTTATGTAAAATAGTTTAGCTATAGTTTGGCGCGCTGAATACTGTAATATGATGTAGTTCTGAAAACACCTTTCAGTCTGTTGTAACTGTTTAACTTTTTTACATTGTGAAATATGTAGGAGACACAGAGAACTGCAACCATGTCTGAAGCGTAAGTATCAACGTCTCATATTTCATTGCATTGCTGTCAACATATACAGTGACTATAGATAGTCTACATCCCCTTGAACTTGTTCCACATTTTGTTGTATTACAAAGTGGGATTGAAATAGATTTAATTGTAATTTTTTGTAATTGATCCACACAAAATACTCGAAGTGAAAAGAAAATTATAATTGTTTTTGACAAATTAATACAAAATATAGTCGTCACATAAGTATTCAACTGTTTGTTTAGGCAAGCCTAAATTAGTTCAGAAGTAAAACTGTGGCTTAACAAATCATATAATAAGTTACATGGACTCACTCTGTATGAAATAATAGTGGTTGACATGATTTTTTAATGACTACCCCTTCCTCTGTCCCCCATACATACAACATAAGGCCCCGCAGTCAAGTATTGAATTTCAAGCCCAGATTCAACTATAAAGACCAGGGCGCTTTTCGAAAACCTCATAAATAAAGGCGGTGATTGGTAGATGGGTAACAATAACAAATAAGCCCTTGTATATATCTTTAAGCATGGTCAAGTTAATAATTATGCTATAGATGATGTATCAAACCACCCAGACACCTCAAAGATACAGTCGTCCTTCTGAACTGAGCTGCAAGACAGGAAGGAAACTGCTTAGGGATGTCACCACGAGGCAATTGGACATTTTTAATCAGTTACAGAGTGTAATGGCTGTAATGGGAGAAGAATGAGGATAGATCAACAACATTGTAGTGACTCCACAATAATGACCTAAATCACAGAGTGAAAAGAAGAATAGAAATATACAGAATACATGCATATGTACTGTATGCAATAAGCCACTAAAGTAATACTGGAAAAAAAAACATGGCAAAGGAATAAACTTTTTGGCCTAATTGCAAAGCCTTATGTTTGGGCAAATCCAACACAACACATCACTGAGTAACTGTCTTCTTATTCTCAAGTATGGTGGTGGCTGCATCATGGTATGGGTATGCTTGACATTGGCAAATACTGGGGAGTTTTTCAGGATGAAAAGAAATAGGATGTAGCTAAGCACATGCAAAATCCTAGAGGAAAATCTGCTTCAGTCTGTTTTACAACAGACACTGGGAGAGGAATTCACTTTTCAGCAGGACAATAACCAACAAAAGCCAAATCTACACTGAAGTTGCTTACCAAGCACATACCAGCACATTTTCCTGAGAAGCCCAGTTTTGAATTTAGATCTGCTTTGAAATCTATGGCAAGACCTGAACATTGCTGTCTAACCATGATCCCAACACCTTGACAGAGCTTGAAGAATTTTTAAAACAATAATGGGAAAATATTGCACAATAGAGGTGTGCAATGCTCTAATGAGACATACCCAAGAAGACTTGTAGCTGTAATCGCTACCACAGGTGTTTCTAACATGCATTGACTCAGGTGTGAATACTTTATTAGTGTTTTATTTTTCATTCATATTTAATAAATGTTCGAATTTATCTTCCACTTTGACATTACAGAGTATTTTGTTTAGATCGTTTAAAAAAATTGACAATTAAATCAATTTTAATCCCACTTTGTAACGATAAAATGTGAAGGACTCCCAAGGGGGGTGTAGACATTCTATAGTCACTGCAGTAAACAATATGCAAAGAACATAGATGTGACAATCTTCTTCTTTTGGGGTTTTGGTTTCTTTCTCTCCAATTGGCTGATGTTGGTCCAGGCCGGTAAGTGAATTTTCATACTCTAACCAGAACAAATGTGCAGAAATTAACACTGCCCTTACACAATGATCATCTTGACAGACGTAATTTACATTTACATTTTAGTCATTTAGCAGACACTCTTATCCAGAGCAACTTACAATTAGTGCATTCATCTTAAGACAGCTAGGTGAGACAACAACATGTGTATTGGGATGTTGGGATGTAGGGTTTGAGCATAGCCTTAAGGCAAGGAGGGCCAGTTCCCCTTGCTGCTCTATAGGCAAGCAACAGAGTCTTGAAGATGATGCAAGCTTCGACTGGAAGCCAGTGTAGTGTGCGGAGGAGTGGGGTGACACGGGAGAACTTAGGAAGGTTGAACACCAGGCGGGCCGCTGCGTTCTGGATAAGTTACAGGGGTTTGATGGCACAAGCGAGGAACCCAGCCAACAGAGAGTTGCAGTAGTCTAGGCGGGAAATGACAAGGATTAGAATCTGCACCGCTTCCTGTGTGAGGAAAGCTCGTACTCTTCGGATGTTGTAGAGCAGTGGTCACCAAGATCACTTTCTGAGTAAAACCGCAAGCCGAGATCTACCATTCCAATTTTTTTTTTTACATGACTTAAAAAAACTAAGCCTATGCAACATTAACCAATTAAAGACTGTTCTGTAGCAATGAGGTATGTACAGTAAGCTATAGGCCCAATACATTATCACTGCATATTGGCTGTGCTTGAATTGCCCTGCCAATTTTGTTCTTCTCAGACCATTTTGAAATTATATTAAAAACATTTAGGTATATTATCACACTGGTAATAGACTATTTGTTGTAATACTTGTGAGGCACAGCTGAGTGAGCTTCTTTGTTTTTTTACTGTGCTGATGACCTGCATCTGATGGTCAGTGAGGGGAGGGAGAGAGCTCCCTTTGCTGAAAAAAGGTAACAGTCTTCCAGCTGATAGCGAAACTTAAGTCGCACTGAATCATTTCTGCCTCATGCACCAATTCATGTTGTTACTCTTTTTACCAGAAAGTGAAATATTCCTTGATATTAAAAGGCGCTAATAATAACAATGCACACTTTTGGGAACACTTTCCTGTACTCATTCATTACAGCTGCACTGCTGGTTGTACTCATTCATTACAGCTGCACTGCTGGTTGTACTCATTCATTACAGCTGCACTGCTGGTTGTAGCGTGAGTGGAAGTAGGGAGAACGCACATTTTATGGCTTATAAAAGTGTTGAACAAAGTGTTGACAATGCTGAATAACAACAAACATGAACTGACTCATAAAAACAGCAGCTCTTTGCTATATTCATTGACTCTCTTTGGGTCATGTTTTTTATAATGTGAGCTATCTGATTGGCCAGCGGTAGACCTGTAAGTGCACTTGATTTGCTCTCTGGGCATGCTGGGTATGCAGAGTTCTACCTTCAGACACATTAAATGGTTCAAAATGGGAACACTTTGCCTTCCCAGCGCTAGGCCTGCTGAATCAAGTGCACCTACCGCCAACGGCTCAAAACAAATACATAAAGGAGCGACATGCCAGGTAGGATGCAATCCAAGAGTGTGTAGAGCCTGAGACGCCCAGCCCTGAGAGGATAGATCTACAGTAGGAGGATGAGAACAGAGGAGAGAGAGTCAGCTTTGGCAGAGCGGAGAGTCTCTGTGACTGGTTAGGGTCAAGAAGGTCGTTCTGAGAGAGATAAAGAGAGAGATGGTCAGAGACAGCACACTCAAGTGTTTTGGAAAGAAAAGAAAGAAGGGATACCGGTCTATTATCACAATAATTTATGCTTCACTGCGCTGGCCTAGAAGGTGCAGTTGCAGCATAGCATGAAGATCCGGGTATTTTATATTCTGGATTCTGGATTTCAGGACTTTTGATCAAATCAGTCAAATGTGTTATATAAAGCCCTTGTTACATCAGCTAATTTGAGGCAGCAACAATACAAAGATAAACATTTCAAGGGTAATGTCCATAAAAGCCAATTAATAATTTAACATGAAAATATTGATCATGAATATTATTGTTTAATCTTTTTTTAGCAATGAGCTTAAGACATCTTCTCTGTCCTCATTTCAGCCAAAACCAAAGTCGAAGATCTCTGCATCTCGCAGACTCTTCTTGAAGGTAGCTTTTCTGTCTTACTTCCCTGTTACTGTCACAGTCACAACTAAACAACACTTCTCCATAATGTGTGTCAGTTGTGATTTGTGGCTAACGTATACATAGATATATAAAACACCATAGCAGTTATGCTACAATTACACTGCTAATACATTATAGTATAAAGTAATTATATGGTGTTGTTTCCCAGACCAAACTGGTGAAGAAGGCCATGGCTATGTTGGTGGCTGAAAAGGAGCAGAAGGTGATTGACAGAGAAAACACACTGAGTGAACGAGTCCCAGCACTGAAGCTATCTGGGCTGTCTGTACAGGACCTGCAGGTACTATTAATATAGGAATATTATTTAGATACATTACTATGAGTATAGTCATGTATATTCATGTACAGTACTATGAGTATAGTCATGTTTATTCAGGTACTGTACTATGAGTATAGTCATGTATATTCAGGTACAGTACTATGAGTATAGTCATGTTTATTCAGGTACTGTACTATGAGTATAGTCATGTATATTCAGGTACAGTACTATGAGTATAGTCATCTATATTCAGGTACAGTACTATGAGTATAGTCATGTATATTCAGGTACAGTACTATGAGTATAGTCATGTATATTCATGTACAGTACTATGAGTATAGTCATGTATATTCAGGTACTGTACTATGAGTATAGTCATTTCTATTCAGGGACAGTGTAATGCATATATTCATGTTTATTCAGGTACAGTACATTTACATTTACATTTAAGTCATTTAGCAGACGCTCTTATCCAGAGCGACTTACAAATTGGTGCATTCACCTTATGATATCCAGTGGAACAACCACTTTACAATAGTGCATCTAACTCTTTTAAGGGGGGGGTTAGAAGAATTACTTTATCCTATCCTAGGTATTCCTTAAAGAGGTGGGGTTTCAGGTGTCTCCGGAAGGTGGTGATTGACTCCGCTGTCCTGGCGTCGTGAGGGAGTTTGTTCCACCATTGGGGAGCCAGAGCAGCGAACAGTTTTGACTGGGCTGAGCGGGAACTGTACTTCCTCAGAGGTAGGGAGGCGAGCAGGCCAGAGGTGGATGAACGCAGTGCCCTTGTTTGGGTGTAGGGCCTGATCAGAGCCTGAAGGTACGGAGGTGCCGTTCCCCTCACAGCTCCGTAGGCAAGCACCATGGTCTTGTAGCGGATGCGAGCTTCAACTGGAAGCCAGTGGAGAGAGCGGAGGAGCGGGGTGACGTGAGAGAACTTGGGAAAGTTGAACACCAGACGGGCTGCGGCGTTCTGGATGAGTTGTAGGGGTTTAATGGCACAGGCAGGGAGCCCAGCCAACAGCGAGTTGCAGTAATCCAGACGGGAGATGACAAGTGCCTGGATTAGGACCTGCGCCGCTTCCTGCGTGAGGCAGGGTCGTACTCTGCGAATGTTGTAGAGCATGAACCTACAGGAACGGGTCACCGCCTTGATGTTAGTTGAGAACGACAGGGTGTTGTCCAGGATCACGCCAAGTTTCTTAGCACTCTGGGAGGAGGACACAATGGAGTTGTCAACCGTGATGGCGAGATCATGGAACGGGCAGTCCTTCCCCGGGAGGAAGAGCAGCTCCGTCTTGCCGAGGTTCAGCTTGAGGTGGTGATCCGTCATCCACACTGATATGTCTGCCAGACATGCAGAGATGCGATTCACCACCTGGTTATCAGAGGGGGGAAAGGAGAAGATTAATTGTGTGTCGTCTGCATAGCAATGATAGGAGAGACCATGTGAGGATATGACAGAGCCAAGTGACTTGGTGTATAGCGAGAATAGGAGAGGGCCTAGAACAGAGCCCTGGGGGACACCAGTGGTGAGAGCACGTGGTGCGGAGACAGATTCTCGCCACGCCACCTGGTAGGAGCGACCTGTCAGGTAGGACGCAATCCAAGCGTGGGCCGCGCCGGAGATGCCCAGCTCGGAGAGGGTGGAGAGGAGGATCTGATGGTTCACAGTATCAAAGGCAGCCGATAGGTCTAGAAGGATGAGAGCAGAGGAGAGAGAGTTAGCTTTAGCAGTGCGGAGCGCCTCCGTGACACAGAGAAGAGCAGTCTCAGTTGAATGACTAGTCTTGAAACCTGACTGATTTGGATCAAGAAGGTCATTCTGAGAGAGATAGCAGGAGAGCTGTCCAAGGACGGCACGTTCAAGAGTTTTGGAGAGAAAAGAAAGAAGGGATACTGGTCTGTAGTTGTTGACATCGGAGGGATCGAGTGTAGGTTTTTTCAGAAGGGGTGCAACTCTCGCTCTCTTGAAGACGGAAGGGACGTAGCCAGCGGTCAAGGATGAGTTGATGAGCGAGGTGAGGTAAGGGAGAAGGTCTCCGGAAATGGTCTGGAGAAGAGAGGAGGGGATAGGGTCAAGCGGGCAGGTTGTTGGGCGGCCGGCCGTCACAAGACGCGAGATTTCATCTGGAGAGAGAGGGGAGAAAGAGGTCAAAGGACAGGGTAGGGCAGTGTGAGCAGAACCAGCGGTGTCGTTTGACTTAGCAAACGAGGATCGGATGTCGTCGACCTTCTTTTCAAAATGGTTGACGAAGTCATCAGCAGAGAGGGAGGAGGGGGGAGGAGGGGGAGGAGGATTCAGGAGGGAGGAGAAGGTGGCAAAGAGCTTCCTAGGGTTAGAGGCAGATGCTTGGAATTTAGAGTGGTAGAAATTGGCTTTAGCAGCAGAGACAGAAGAGGAGAATGTAGAGAGGAGGGAGTGAAAGGATGCCAGGTCCGCAGGGAGGCGAGTTTTCCTCCATTTCCGCTCGGCTGCCCGGAGCCCTGTTCTGTGAGCTCGCAATGAGTCGTCGAGCCACGGAGCAGGAGGGGAGGACCGAGCCGGCCTGGAGGATAGGGGACATAGAGAGTCAAAGGATGCAGAAAGGGAGGAGAGGAGGGTTGAGGAGGCAGAATCAGGAGATAGGTTGGAGAAGGTTTGAGCAGAGGGAAGAGATGATAGGATGGAAGAGGAGAGAGTAGCGGGGGAGAGAGAGCGAAGGTTGGGACGGCGCGATACCATCCGAGTAGGGGCAGTGTGGGAAGTGTTGGATGAGAGCGAGAGGGAAAAGGATACAAGGTAGTGGTCGGAGACTTGGAGGGGAGTTGCAATGAGATTAGTGGAAGAACAGCATCTAGTAAAGATGAGGTCAAGCGTATTGCCTGCCATGTGAGTAGGGGGGGAAGGTGAGAGGGTGAGGTCAAAAGAGGAGAGGAGTGGAAAGAAGGAGGCAGAGAGGAATGAGTCAAAGGTAGACGTGGGGAGGTTAAAGTCACCCAGAACTGTGAGAGGTGAGCCATCCTCAGGAAAGGAACTTATCAGGGCGTCAAGCTCATTGATGAACTCTCCAAGGCAGGGGTGTCAAAGTCAAATGGACGGAGGGCCAAATAAAAAATTTAGCTACAAGCCGAGGGCCGGACTGTTCGAATGTTCATTGAAAAAAATTTAAATGACGCATATAGTCTAGTGAACCTAATTGAACCTACTGAAAACCTAACAAATATATTCCAATATGATCAGATAAATAAAGCAATATTTTCTTATGGCTCTGTCAGTAATCTTTAATTTTCAACAGACACAAAAGACAAATTTCCTTTATATAAAAATCCCCATAACATGAACATTAAATGAAAGAAACCGGTATTCAAGGCACCATCAGTAGCCTCTATTTTAGCAAAAGTGGGCTAAATTTACTTCAAAGAAAAAAACAATAATAGCAATTTTCTATCATCCACTCAACTGAAATATTTTTAAAATATAATTGGATTGAAATACAATAAAATAAAGTGCAAAAATCTATTAATCAAAAACAACACTTTGTTTAAGGAGAAGTAACATGCAGTGAAAACAAATATTAAACTTTAACTTTTAAACTTGAACTGAGTAAAAACTCTAAATATGTGATTGCACAGTAATGTTCACTTGTTTGAGGTTGAGGGTGATACTTGGTGGTGTCCCATCTTTTCCACAAGTTCATCAATGTTCGGGGTAAGGCTCTGAGCTGAGGAAATCCTCAGAATTGAGTGGAGGTGTTCAGCAGTAAGTCGACTTCTGTGTGATGTTTTGTTCAGGTTCATCAAAGAAAACAGTTGTTCACACAGGTATGTGCTGCCAAACATAGACAACGTTTGAGCAGCCTGGATGCGCAGCTGGGGCATTGTGTCGGGGAGGAAACGGGCGAACTCCGCAGCACCCACTGCCGCATATTTTGCCCTCAGTGCATCATTGCATTGGAGGTCAATCAACTCCATTTGGAGGTTTGGTGGTGAGCTTTCCACGTCAACAGCAAATGGGTTACCGAGCAGTTCCAACCTGCTTTTTTGTGCTTCAAAGTCAGCAAATCGGCGTCGAAAGTCAGCGGCAAGCATACCTATTTTATCAGCCAACTGTGCGCTCGGGAACGCACTGGTAGAGAGCTTCTCTTTCATGGTCTGGCAGCTGGGAAAGTGGCTCAAATTTTCTTTCCGCATCTGCGTCTCCCACAGAGTCAGTTTGGTTTTAAATGCCTTCACTGTACTGTACATATCAGAGATGACATGATCCCGACCCTGCAGCTGCAAGTTCATTGCATTCAGATGACTCGTAATGTCACACAGAAAAGCCATTTCACACAGAAACATTTCGTCTCGGAGTTGTGTTGTGTCTTTCCCTTTGCTGTCCAAGAACAGACAAATCTCCTCACGAAGCTCGAAACATCTTTGAAGCACCTTTCCCTGGCTTAGCCATCGCACCTCTGTGTGATAAGGCAAATCACCATGCTCCGTTTCTAACTCCGTCAGAAATGCCTTGAACTGGCGGTGATTCAAACCTTTGGCTCTGATAAAGTTAACTGTGCGCGTGATGATGCTCATTACATGCTCCATTTTCAAGGCTTTACCGCACAACGCTTCCTGGTGTATGATACAATGATAAGCTGTCAGCTCACCTGTCGCGTTTTCCTCTTGCATCTTTTCCCGTATCTTCGCCACCAGTCCGCTCCTGTGTCCACACATCGCAGGTGCTCCGTCGGTTGTCAAACCCACGAGTTTTTCCCAAGGCAGCTCCATCTCATTTACACATCTTGACACCTCTTCATACAAATCATGCCCCGTAGTTGTGCCATGCATAGGACGTAAAGCCAAAAACTCCTCTGTCACGCTTAGGCTGGAGTCCACTCCGCGGATGAAAATTGACAACTGGGCAATGTCAGAAATGTCGGTGCTCTCATCCACAGCCAAGGAATATGCAATGAAATCTTTTCCCTTTTTCACAAGCTGCTCTTTTAGATTGATGGACAACTGGTCTACTCTCTCGGCAATGGTGTTTCTGCTCAGACTCACATTTAAAAAGAGTTGCCTTTTTTCTGGGCAAACTTCGTCACAAACTTTAATCATGCAGTTTTTGATGAAATCCCCCTCCGTAAATGGCCGGGCTGATTTAGCGATCTCTTCTGCCAAAATAAAACTGGCCTTGACAGCAGCCTGGCCTTGTGATTTGGCTTTTTTGAACAGAGCCTGTCGAGATTTGAGGCCTCGTTTTAATTCCTCTGCCTTTTGTAGCCTTTGTTCCATGTCCATATTCTTGTTTTTGTCCGCGTGTTTCGTTTCATAATGTCGTCTCAGATTATACTCTTTCAGTACCGCCACACTTTCTCCACACAGAAGACACACAGGTTTTCCAGCTACCTCCGTGAACATATACTCCGACTCCCACCTTGTTTGAAACCCCCGGTTCTCAGTGTCCACCTTCCGTTTTGCCATTTTTGATGGGTATCTGAAAGTTAATTTTACTGTGATGCTGACGACTGCTGTGCCAATAAATATTGAAATGAAGCAGCCTACTGCTCGGTGCGTCACCGTTGCATTGTGGGAAATGTAGTATTGGTGCGTGTAAAAGATCTGCGGGCTGCAGGCTTGCTGCGGTCTGCGGGCCGGTTCTAATAATAAATCAAGATCATCCCAGGGGCCGTAAAAAACCTTCTCGCGGGCCGGATGTGGCCCGCGGGCCTTGACTCTGACATATGTGCTCCAAGGGAACCTGGAGGGCGATAAATGATAAGGATGTTAAGCTTGAAAGGGCTGGTAACTGTGACAGCATGGAATTCAAAGGAGGCGATAGACAGATGGGTCAGGGGAGAAAGAGAGAATGTCCACTTGGGAGAGATGAGGATCCCAGTGCCACCACCCCGCTGACCAGAAGCTCTCGGGGTGTGCGAGAACACGTGGGCAGACGAGGAGAGAGCAGTAGGAGTAGCAGTGTTATCAGTGGTAATCCATGTTTCCGTCAGTGCCAAGAAGTCGAGGGACTGGAGGGAAGCATAGGCTGAGATGAACTCTGCCTTGTTGGCCGCAGATCGGCAGTTCCAAAGGCTGCCTGAGACCTGGAACTCCACGTGGGTCGTGCGCGCTGGGACCACCAGGTTAGAGTAGCAGCGGCCACGCGGTGTGAAGCGTTTGTATGGTCTGTGCAGAGAGGAGAGAACAGGGATAGACAGACACATAGTTGACAGGCTACAGAAGAGGCTACGCTAATGCAAAGGAGATTGGAATGACAAATGGACTACACGTCTCGAATGTTCAGAAAGTTAAGCTTACGTTGCAAAAAATCTTATTGACTAAAATGATATAGTACTGCTGGCTGGTGAAATAGGCTAGCTAGCAGTGGCTGCGTTGTTGACTTTGTTTGAAAGTGTAGCTGGCTAGGTAACCTCTAACTGGCTAGGTAACCTCGACAATTACTCTAGACTACACAATTATCTTGGATACAAAGACGGCTATGTAGCCAGCTAAGATCAAACAAATCAAACTGTTGTACTGTAATGAAATGAAATGTAATACTACCTGTGGAGCAAAGCGGAATGCAACTACTCGCTCCAACCCGGAAGTGCGTATCGTAGAGGGAGAGGCAATAGAAGTGTTGTTTCTTGTATTATTGACTTTTGTGTCTTTAGAGGACTGCTTCACCTTAATGTCCCCTTTCCCCCCTTTCCCTTTTCTTCTGTCCTTATTTTGTCCCACTTGGTCCCTTCTTTGTCCCTTCTTCACTTCTGCCAACTAGACACTCCTTGTTAGCTAGCTAGCTTCTTCCAGGAATGTCCCTAGCAACTGCCTAGCAACAGGTAAACAACTTAGCTAACTAAGAAAACGGTATAATTTTATGAAAAAATTGTTACTTTTTCAAAAGCCTTTCTTCTTTGTTTGCTGCTTGTTTGGTCTCCTATTCAGTTTGCAGTTTTCTTTTGATTTTTTTCGATGTACTTTACTCTAAAAAAACATTTAAATTTCAATATTTGTAGGAGCTCATCTTTTCAGCTGCTGCTGCTGACATGTTCTGCTTTAGATGATGTACTATGAGTATAGTCATCTATATTCAGGTACAGTACTATGAGTATAGTCATGTTTATTCAGGTACAGTACTATGAGTATAAGTATATTTAGGAATGTTCAGGTATATTTATGTACAGGTGTCAGATCTTAATTTGATCAGTTTCATCGCAGAAGTATTTTATTTTATTTATTTATTTTATTTTATTTAACCTTTATTTAACCAGGTAGGCAAATTGAGAACACGTTCTCATTTACAATTGCGACCTGGCCAAGATAAAGCAAAGCAGTTCGACACATACAACAACACATAGTTACACATGGAGTAAAAACAAACATATAGTCAATAATACAGTGAAAAAAAATAAGTCTATATACAATGTGAGCAAGTGAGGTGAGATAAGGGAGGTGAAGGCAAACAGATATATGTATAAATAAATAAAATATAAAAAGGCCATGGAGGCGAAGTGAGTACAACACAGCAAGTAAAATAAAAACTAAAAAAACACTGGAATGGTTGGTAAAGTAAAGTAATTCTGCCGCAGGAAGATTTGATTATTCTCAAAAAAAGTATTAATTTCTAACAGGAAATGCGTTTTGATAGGACCTACAGTAGTAGGACATGTATTTGGTCTGGTGCTTAACATTTGAGCGAGAGAGAGAGAGAAGGAGAACTGCAGATTTTCAGTGAATTCAGGTAAATCCTTTGGCTCAGGAAAATTCTCTGGGACAACAGAGTGATCAAAATGACCAAATCTGTAGGTTACTATGAGTATGATTACAGTATAGTTAGCTATGTTCAGGAAAAGTACTATGAATACAACGGGTATGAGTAGGGTATATTCAGATATCAATCTGCTTTCTCTTCACAGACTCTTTGTAAAGAACTGCACCAGAAAATTGATGTTGTTGATGAAGAGCGGTACGACGTCGCAATGAAAGTTTCCAAAAGTGACGCAGAGGTACCCGATCCACAGATTCTCAAATTAAAATATTACAAACAGTTCACATCAATGTATTATCTTTCAATGCATACTCTATCCAAGTATGGGATATCTTATTAAGAAGAATAGTATATAATAAACCTTTGTTCAGGTCGATATTGTAAAAACATTTTTTTACCATAAAGCCAACATATGCATTTATTTTTTACAATCAATGTACAGACAGCAACGTTTGAAATATGTTCTACCCTCTTGTGGCTTTGAGTCAGGTAATCTTACCAAATGTTATGTGAAATGTGAAATTTTATCACAGAGTGAATATTTGTGTTGATATGTGGAACTTTTATTTAGAAATGGAGACTTTTATTTTTTTGACACCTTGCTATGTGGCAATATAGATTGAAAATCTGACCATGAAGATCGTTGAGCTGAAGGGCAAGAAGCGACCTCAGCTGAAGAGGGTGAGAGTATCAGCTGAAGCCATGATGGGGGCCCTGCTGGGAGCCAAGATCAAAGAGTCTGTCGACTTCAAGGCCAACCTCAAGACTGTCAAGAAGGAGGAGGAGAAGGTAAGAGGGACATTCACTGCACAGTGCAGCCTGTCCCAATGCTTTCTTTTCATTACTTTTTTTTTTTTGTAATGTGCACCTGCAATACAACTGTGTGTGCAATACTTCTGTCATCCTCACAGAAAGAGGAAGTGACTGATTGGCGTAAGAATGTGGATGCCATGTCTGGCATGGAGGGCAGAAAGAAGATGTTTGCTGCATCCTAATAGCCACGGGTGGAACGATGACATCATTATGACTTCTCAGTGTTTAACTTACATTATGACAGTCAAGGAACAAAGTTAGTTTGTATGGTTTTACGTAGCTACAGAGTCTCTTGCGTTGTTATGTGTACATATGTTTTGTGTGTGCACCCAAATCACATTTATATCATATGATAATTATAGTCACTCAATGGTAAATAATGTATTATCTTTATGTAATATGTTATGGAATGTTGTTATTATATACACTACCGTTCAAAAGTTTGGGGTCACTTAGAAATGTCCTGGTTTTTGAAAGAAAAGCTATTTTTTTTGTCCGTTAAAATAACATCAAATTGATCAGGAATACAGTGTAGACATTGTTAATGTTGTAGAAGGCCAGCATCTCGGAGTTTCATTTTCACTGTTGACATTGAGACTGGTGTTTTGCGGGTACTATTTATTGAAGATGCCAGTGGGGAACTTGTGAGGCATCTGTTTCTCAAACTAGACACTCTAATGTACTTGTCCTCTTGTTCATTTGTGCACTGGGGCCTCACACTTCTCTTTCTATTCTTGTTAGAGCCAGTTTGCGCAGTTCTGTGAAGGGAGTAGTGCACAGTGTTGTACGAGATCTTCAGTTTCTTGGCAATTAGTCGCATGGAATAGCCTTCATTTCTCAGAACAAGAATAGACTGACGAGTTTCAGAAGAAAGTTCTTTGTTTCTGGCCATTTTGAGCCTATAACCCACAAATGCTGATGCTCCAGACACTCAACTACTCTAAAGAAGGACAGTTTTATTGCTTCTTTAATCAGGACAACAGTTTTCAGCTGTGTTAACATAATTGCAAAAGGGTTTTCTAATGATCAGTAAGCCTTTTAAAATGATAAACTTGGATTAGCTAACATAACGTGCCATTGGAACACATGAGTGATGGTTGCTGATAATGGGCCTCTGTACGTCTATGTAGATATTACATAAACAAATCAGGCGTTTCCAGCTACAATAGTCATTTACAACATTAACAATGTCTACACTCTATTTCTGATAAATTTGATGTTATTTCAATGGACAAAAAATGTGCTTTTCTTTCATAAACAAGGACATTTCTAAAGTGACCCCAAACTTTTGAACGGTAGTGTATATTATATGGTATGGACACGCAAAATGTTGGATGTTAGAAGTTATCCAAATATGATTGTGTTACTGACAATAAATTACTTGTGTTATCATTGACACATGTATGGTCAACCGTCAGCTGCACACAGTTTATTCCACAAAGTTGATCGCGTGTGTGTGTGTGTGTGTGCGTGTGCGTGTAATTTGCATTGTGGATCAATCATAGTTCATACTGTAGTTTTTGGCAAGCAAAACATTGACATAGAATATACTTTACTGTCTAGCCACGTTCAGTGACTGTTACAATGTAGCTAGTAGAATCCGTCATGCCACGCCTTCTTCCCCATGACGACCGTTCCAGAGAGCCCTTTTCTGTCATCTCTCCACATATGGGCAGCACACATGACACAAATCCCGCCCTAAACGTGAGCTTTTCCGTTTCGATTGGACCACAAGCTTTCAATCGCGGACTTCTTAAATGCTCTCGATGGTTGTCCAAATTACTGTCAACAGTCACGACTACACGAACTACTATTGGGACGGACTTGTAACTCGCAGGGTAAGAGAGTATTCATGCTATTATTATGATGCATGTTCCGGTACATGTATGTTTTGTAGCTTGCCGTCTTACAGTCTTGCGCGTAAACGCATGCCCGCCAGCAGCCTACCAATGAGATGACAAGTGCATAAGGCATCCCAGCTAGCTGTTTTTTATTTATTTATTTATTTAAACCATTTGACTGTTGATGTGATGTAAAAGGTATTAATTATGGAATGTGCAATAGCCACATTTCCATGTTTAGTTACTGAATTACCCTGTTTAATTTGGGGTTAAATATAACCCGTTGTGTTGGCATGTAGCCTTTTAACCACTCGAAATGCCGGACATTTGCTGACCCCACTAGACCCACCCCCTCAGCCGCAGAATAAATGACATGGCTACTGCTTCTGACATTAAGCTTAGTAACAGCAGTTACATAGTAACAGTAAAATATTAGGCTCTAGTGAGTGGAGTTGTGTATAGCTAATAATATACAACACCACTGAAATATTGTTGGATATTTAGGTCGATGAAACTCATCAAGAGACTTGTTGAATAATGTTTTTCACTTCTGTGGTAAAGTGTCTGGCCACAGTACAGTACTATATGTGACTGCACTAGTCCAGCATCACCCTCATCTAGTTACTGTAAACCCATTGTTTGTGTACCGTATAGGCTGCTGCTGCCAGACAGTCGTTCCGGATGTCCAAGTACAAAGTCTTTGTGATGAGGCATGGAGAAGGAGCCTGGACCAAAGAGAACCGCTTCTGCAGCTGGGTGGACCAGAGGCTGAGTGAGGACGGGGTCAAGGAGGCTTTGGCGTGCGGTCACCTCCTGAAGGAAGCAGGCTACCACCTGGATGTAGTATTTACCTCCCTGCTCGGCCGATCCATCCACACAGCCTGGCTGTTGTTGGAAGCCATGGGGCAGGAGTGGGTCCCCGTGGTCAGGACGTGGAGACTCAACGAGCGCCATTATGGTGCCCTGATTGGGCTGAATAGAGCTGAGATGGCCCTAAACCATGGTGAGGAGCAGGTGAAACAGTGGCGGAGGAGCTATGACCTCACGCCGCCCCCTATCGACGAATCACACCCGTACTTCCTGGAGATCTACAATGACCGCCGGTATTCTACCTGTGACGTGTCTAAAGAGGATCTTCCGAAGTCGGAGAGCCTGAAGGATGTCTTGGAGAGGCTCCAGCCATACTGGGACGGCACTATTGTGCCGGAGATCAAACAGGGGAAATTGGTGCTCATCTCTGGGCATGGGAATAGCTGCAGGGCCCTGCTGAAACACCTGGAAGGTATGCCTGGTGGCTCCTCGTGTGTCTGTGTGTGTCTCTGTGTGCCAACCCTGCTCGGCTGGACTGCATCAGTTGCAGTACCATTATTACCATTGACTTTTGCTGCACTGCTATTGTTCTCTTTTGTTCATGCAGATTTTAGTATGAGCTGCATGGCCACTTTCACTTGCGTTTGAATCCACAAAGGCCCTTGTATTGGAGTTTGCTAGGCCCTCCATGTTTTAGACCTAGTTCGTAACTATCATTCACTCTCATTTGGATGAGAGGAATATACTGTATATTAGTTCCAGAAATGGCACGCGGTTGAACTTGTACAAAAAGGCCACTAGGTTTATGTTACATCAGGCTACTGCCATTAGATCCACATTGGATCCACATTGATTCTCTTCCGGCGCCGAAAAGAGATGGCCGCCTCGCTTCGCGTTCCTTGGAAAATATGCAGTATTTTGTTTTTTTACGTGTTATTTCTTACATCGGTACCCCAGGTAATCTTAGGTTTCATTACATACAGTCGGGAGGAACTACTGAATATACGATTAACGTCAACTCATCATCGTTCCTACCAGGAATATGACTTTCCCGAAACGGATCCAGTGTTTTGCCTTCCACCCAATACAATGGATCTGATCCCAGCCGGCGACCCTGTGCGACGCCGAAAAAGGGGAAAACGAGGCGGTCTCGTGGTCAGGCTTCGGAGACGGGCACATCGCGCTCCACTCCCTAGCATACTACTCGCCAATGTCCAGTCTCTTGACAATAAGGTTGATGAAATCCGAGCACGGGTAGCATTCCAGAGAGACATCAGGGATTGCAACGTGCTCTGCTTCACGGAAACATGGCTAACTCAAGGGACGCTAACGGAGTCGGTGCAGCCAGCTGGTTTCTTCATGCATCGCGCCGACAGAAACAAACATCTTTCCGGTAAGAAGAGGGGCGGGGGGGTATGCCTTATGATTAACGAGAAGTGGTGTGATCATCATAACAACACACAGGAACTCAAGTCATTCTGTTCACCTGATCTAGAACTCCTCACAATCAAATGTCGACCGCATTATCTACCAAGGGAATTCTCTTCAATCATAATCACAGCCGTATATATTCCCCCCCAAGCAGACACATCGATGGCCCTGAACGAACTTTATCTGACTCTTTGTAAACTGGAAACCACACACCCTGAGGCTGCATTCATCGTAGCTGGGGATTTTAACAAGGCTAATCTAAAAACAAAACTCCCTAAATTCTATCAGCATATCGATTGTGCTACCAGGGCTGGAAAAACACTAGACCATTGTTATACTAATTTCCGCAACGCTTATAAGGCCCTCCCCCGCCCCCCTTTCGGAAAAGCTGACCACGACTCCATTTTGTTGATTCCAGCCTACAAACAGAAACTCAAACAACAAGCTCCCGCGCTCAGGTCTGTTCAACGCTGGTCCGACCAATCTGAATCCACGCTTCAAGACTGCTTCGATCCCGCGGATTGGAATATGTTCCGCATCGCGTCCAACAACAATATTGACGAATATGCTGATTCGGTGAGCGAGTTCATTAGGAAGTGCATTGACGATGTCGTACCCACAGCAACGATAAAAACATTCCCAAACCAGAAACCGTGGATTGACGGCAGCATTCGCGTGAAACTGAAAGCGCGAACCACTGCTTTTAACCAGGGCAAGGTGACCGGAAGCATGACCGAATACAAACAGTGTAGCTATTCTCTCCGCAAGGCAATCAAACAGGCTAAGTCTCAGTACAGAGACAAAATCGAGTCGCAATTCAACAGCTCAGACACAAGAGGTATGTGGCAGGGTCTACAGTCAATCACGGATTACAAAAAGAAAACCAGCCCCGTCGCGGACCAGGATGTCTTGCTCCCAGACAGGCTAAACAACTTTTTTGCCCGCTTTGAGGACAATACAGTGCCACTGACACGGCCCCCTACCAAAACCTGCGGGCTCTCCTTCACTGCAGCCGAGGTGAGTAAAACATTTAAACGTGTTAACCCTCGCAAGGCTGCAGGCCCAGACGGCATTCCCAGCCGCGTCCTCAGAGCATGCGCAGACCAGCTGGCTGGTGTGTTTACGGACATATTCAATCAATCCTTATCCCAGTCTGCTGTTCCCACATGCTTCAAGAGGGCCACCATTGTTCCTGTTCCCAAGAAAGCTAAGGTAACTGAGCTAAACGACTACCGCCCCGTAGCACTCACTTCCGTCATCATGAAGTGCTTTGAGAGACTAGTCAAGGACCATATCACCTCCACCCTACCGGACACCCTAGACCCACTCCAATTTGCTTACCGACCCAATAGGTCCACAGACGACGCAATCGCAACCACACTGCACACTGCCCTAACCCATCTGGACAAGAGGAATACCCATGTGAGAATGCTGTTCATCGATTACAGCTCAGCATTTAACACCATAGTACCCTCCAAACTCGTCATCAAGCTCGAGACCCTGGGTCTCGACCCCGCCCTGTGCAACTGGGTCCTGGACTTCCTGACGGGCTGCCCCCAGGTGGTGAGGGTAGGTAACAACATCTCCACCCCGCTGATCCTCAACACTGGGGCCCCACAAGGGTGCGTTCTGAGCCCTCTCCTGTACTCCCTGTTCACCCACGACTGCGTGGCCATGCACGCCTCCAACTCAATCATCAAGTTTGCGGATGACACTACAGTGGTAGGCTTGATTACCAACAACGACGAGACGGCCTACAGGGAGGAGGTGAGGGCCCTCGGAGTGTGGTGTCAGGAAAATAACCTCACACTCAACGTCAACAAAACAAAGGAGATGATTGTGGACTTCAGGAAACAGCAGAGGGAGCACCCCCCTATCCACATCGACGGGTCAGTAGTGGAGAAGGTGGAAAGTTTTAAGTTCCTCGGTGTACACATCACGGACAAACTGAATTGGTCCACCCACACAGACAGCGTTGTGAAGAAGGCGCAGCAGCGCCTCTTCAACCTCAGGAGGCTGAAGAAATTCGGCTTGTCACCAAAAGCACTCACAAACTTCTACAGATGCACAATCGAGAGCATCCTGTCGGGCTGTATCACCGCCTGGTACGGCAACTGCTCCGCCCACAACCGTAAGGCTCTCCAGAGGGTAGTGAGGTCTGCAGAACGCATCACCGGGGGCAAACTACCTGCCCTCCAGGACACCTACACCACACGATGTCACAGGAAGGCCATAAAGATCATCAAGGACAACAACCACCCAAGCCACTGCCTGTTCACCCCGCTATCATCCAGAAGGCGAGGTCAGTACAGGTGCATCAAAGCAGGGACCGAGAGACTGAAAAACAGCTTCTATCTCAAGGCCATCAGACTGTTAAACAGCCACCACTAACATTTAGCGGCCGCTGCCAACATACTGACTCAACTCCAGCCACTTTAAAAATGGGAATTGATGGAAATTATGTAAAAATGTACCACTAGCCACTTTAAACAATGCCACTTAATACAATGTTTACATACCCTACATTACCCATCTCATATGTATATACTGTACTCTATATCATCTACTGCATCTTGCCATCTTTATGTAATACATGTACCACTAGCCACTTTAAACTATGCCACTTTATGTTTATATACCCTACATTACTCATCTCATATGTATATACTGTACACTATACCATCTACTGCATCTTGCCTATGCCGTTCTGTACCACCACTCATTCATATATCTTTATGTACATATTCTTTATCCCTTTACACTTGTGTGTGTGTGTAAGGTAGTAGTTGTGGAATTGTTAGGTTAGATTACTGTTGGTTATTACTGCATTGTCGGAACTAGAAGCACAAGCATTTCGCTACACTCGCATTAACATCTGCTAACCATGTGTATGTGACTAATAAAATTTGATTTGATTTGACCTTTAATCTTCCCCACAGGCTTATAGAGATAACGGTTGTCGTAGCTGGCCAGCCAGTTACTTTATAGGCCGTTATGTTATAAATTATCGACGTTATGTAGCTGGACCAAAAAAATTGCGAATGTGTAAAGATCTAGATGTACACATAATAAGGGAATAACTTTATCTGTGTATTTTGGTTTTAATTGGTCATGTTGCTAGCGCTTTACATAACAGCATGGGCGAAAGCTGTGCTAACGCTTTTATTGTTTATGGTTGTTTTACTGTAGTTTACAGAACACAACATTCAATATTTATATCAACAGGTATTTCAGATGCTGATATCGTCAATGTGACGTTACCCACTGGGACACCCATTCTGATTGAGCTGGATGAGAACTTCCGGCCCACCAAACCCATGCAGCTCCTGGGAGACCAGAAAGCCATCCAGGCAGCCATCAGGAAGGTGGAGGACCAGGGTAAGGTCAAACAAACGGCCTGAACATAGTCAACAGGATTCTAGTCATTCTAGATTGTAGAATATACTCAACTGGATTCTAGTCATTTTAGATGATCAATTCTTTAAGCTAGCCAAATTGACTAGAATCTGTTTGGCTAGATTAGAGAACCGAGAATCTAGAATGACTAGACTCTTTCTGGATTGTAGAATCTAATCAACTGGATTATAGTCATTCTAGATCCTGGATTGTAGAATTTAGTCAACTGGGTTCTAGTCATTCTGAATTGTAGTCAACTGACTGCATCATTGTGGTATGGACTGGACCCTATTTGGTACAACGTGGAAACAAGAAAGTTTGTCTTCCTGTTAAGTGCTGTGCTTACTAGATTTAACTTCTGTTTGCCAAGATATAACCCTCAAAGTTATCATTAACAAGATAATAGGCTGACCCTTGTATTGAGGTTCTTTGGAATTGAGGAAATACGAAGATGTGTCCCCAACAAAACAATTTTATGAAAGATCTGTCGCACGTGCCTTCATTGCCAATATTTTCTGTAGGACTTTTGCAATGCCAATGTAGCTAGTTTTTACAGGGGAATTATGACTGACAGAATCAAGCAGGTGATGAGCCAGCACTAACAAGTACAGGTTAATTTATTTCTCAGAACTCTTTAAAAGCACCTTTTTATAACAAGTATTACCTCAGTGTGACTGACAGCCTGGCTATTCTTTCCAAGACAGAGCGGTGATTGTGTGAAGCTTTTTTAGTATAGAATTGCTGTAAATGTTGTTGAAACCAATGGGTCAAACTTGATAAGAACGTGTCTTCCAGTGGAGGCTGCTGAGGGGAGGACGGCTCATAATAATGGCTGGATCGGAGCTAATGGGATGGCATCAAAATCATGGAAACCATGTGTCTGGTGTATTTTATACCATTCCACTCCAGCCATTACCACGAACCCATTCTCCCCAATTAAGGTGCCACCAACTTCCTGTGATGTCGTCTTATAGGCTACATGCTAGTTTGAGAGACTTTCATATGAAATAACTGTAGCGCTTATTCATAAAATACCTACATTTACATGCTGTAATAAAGTCAGATTAAGGATTTGCTGTATCATTGTATCATTTATTTCAATTTTTACTGTTCAAAGGAAAATATCCCCATCATACATTTTCTTCTCTACCCAACTTATCAATGTCATTTTTTGTGACTTATTTCATTTAGTGACAACAAACATTTGAGTCAAGTGTTAACTTAAGAGTATACTTAACATAGTTTAGGTCATGCTCTACACTGAACACCACTGCATTTGCAATTAAATACAGTGCTACTAAAGATGGCACCTTTTTATGAGGGTACAATTATTAATATAGTGGCTTGTTTTTAAAGATTTGACTGATGCACATGTTTAGACAAATCCACTTTAAATCATATTTTCTTGTGTAACTTAATATATTACATTTCAGAGGTTGACGATAACAAAAATGATTGTGAATTGATGACCAAACAACAACCACTTGTAGTGATTGTAATACATTTTATCCACTGTTAATGTAGGGGGAAATGATTCACTCCTTATGAATGTTGTACTGTATGTTACATCTGTTTTACATGGTTTTATGGGGCATTTATTGAGATGCTTGATTTTTTTTTTTTTTTACACGAGCGACATGCATGTATGCTACTGAATGTTTGGTGTGTCTCGTGTTTGAAACTCTTTTTTTAAATGTTTATCCTCTATCCATCTGTCATAGTGGTTATTATCTTGGGTCATTTAAGGAAATGCTGACTATCATTTAGTTAAGCCCTAAAACTGTAAATGTGTAAATGATATTGATACTGTAGTCCTGTAATGTGTTATACCCACAGTCATCCTAAATGATGACGATAGGAAGTATTGGACTCAGTTTGAACATTTTGACTTTTCATGGCTTGTATGGTGGAAATTAAATAAAGGAACTGAAAACATGCCTCTTTCAGTAATTGTCTCGGATTGCTTCTTTTTTTGTGGTAATAATGGCAAGGATGTGACAGTATGGTCATGTTATATGGATCTTGTGGAACTTAAGTGTACAGTAGTGTATAATGATAAATGTCTGTATCCTACCAGTTGGAGGAGCTACAGTTTTTCCTAATAAATCATGATACAGTTAAGTGATCTGAAATGAGCATAGCCCAGACAAATTAATCTCATGGTCAGGAGAACTACGGACGGTTACAGGCAGGAGCTGCCCTGCGTTTCCGCACTGTTTTATGTGCCCAGAAGGAGTGGATGAAAGGGAGTGGATTTAGGGACTATGCCAGAAACCATCACTCTGGGTATAGACACTTGATTGAGCTGCCTGTTGAAATGGAAACAATAGAAAAGTCCCAAAAATGAAAAACCCACCCACCTTTGCACTCCAGAAAGGCTAAAGCAAGATTTCAAATGCTATTTGAACCCACGTCTGTATAGATCGTGGTGCTTTTGGAGGGATGTAGACATAGGTATATGTAGACTACTATACTGTCCTTTGAATATGATTACGGACCTGATAGTAATAAATTAGTTATTAGCCTCACTAATACTCAAACCCTGGTTACGGACCTGATAGGAACAAACTAGTTATTAGCCTCATTAATACTCAAACCCTGGTTACGGACCTGATAGGAACAAACTAGTTATTAGCCTCACTAATACTCAAACCCTGGTTACGGACCTGATAGGAACAAACTAGTTATTAGCCTCACTAATACTCAAACCCTGGTTACGGACCTGATAGGAACAAACTAGTTATTAGCCTCACTAATACTCAAACCCTGGTTACGGACCTGATAGGAACAAACTAGTTATTAGCCTCACTAATACTCAAACCCTGGTTACGGACCTGATAGGAACAAACTAGTTATTAGCCTCACTAATACTCAAACCCTGGTTACGGAGCTGATAGGAACAAACTAGTTATTAGCCTCACTAATACTCAAACCCTGGTTACGGACCTGATAGGAACAAACTAGTTATTAGCCTCATTAATACTCAAACCCTGGTTACGGACCTGATAGGAACAAACTAGTTATTAGCCTCACTAATACTCAAACCCTGGTTACGGACCTGATAGGAACAAACTAGTTATTAGCCTCACTAATACTCAAACCCTGGTTACGGACCTGATGGGAATAAACTAGTTATTAGCCTACCCACATCTTTATTTAAAGCCCTGAGGTTTTACCCAATGCTCTTTGAGTTGTATGATCTCCCATCTACCTTCAACTGTTTAAAGGGAGAATCAGACATTTCCACCTGGACAGCATCACGGATCCCCTCTCTTGTTTTTGCAGGTGTGGAATCAGACAGAGTTATAGGATTGTTTTCATTGCTCTGCCAGATTTTTCTACATTAACATCCGTCACCAAGCCTGCTACAGGATATGGGCAGCTATAGCTCCAAGGCTGATGGGATAGTGCCAACTTTCTTTACAAGTAGTTGAGCCCAGAGAAAGTCTTCCAATATTATGTTTCTTATTTATTTTCATGCATAAATATTTTGGAATTGATTGCTGAAGTTCAATTGTGGCGATAAGGTTGCTTCATCATATTAGAAAGGAATATTTACTTTTTTAGAAGTAAAATAAATGAAAGCTCTTTATTAATGCTTTCACCATGAGTGTTTCATAATAGGCCTTAAGTCAACTGTCTCTCGTCCACTTAGTGAACTACAAGTATAGAGAAATAGCCAATGAATGTTAAACATCATAGAGACAGGAGGAGCCAAAACGCGTTCCGTAGCCAGTGGATAAATAAACTGTTCCAACTGTCTCTCCCAAGCTACTGACTTCGAACATAAATAAACAACTGACCTTGGTTTTCTGCAGGACAGGGACGTCTTCATTTACGTATAAACTTTGCATGCATATACAGTGCCTTCGGAAAGTATTCAGACCCCTTAATTCTTTTACACATTTTGTTACGTTACAGCCTTATTTAAAATAGTTTTTCCCCTCTCATCAATCTAATCACAATACCCCATAATGAGAAAGCAAAAACAGATTTTTAGAAAAAAATTGAAATATCACATTTACATAAGTATTCAGACCCTTTACTCAGTACTTTGTTGAAGCGCCTTTGGCAGTGTCTTAAACCTGTGTCTTAGTGTTCAAACCTGTTCAAACCTGTTCAAACCGGTGTCTTAGTGTTCAAACCTGTTCAAACCTGATCAAACCGGTGTCTTAGTGTTCAAACCTGTTCAAACCTGTTCAAACCGGTGTCTTAGTGTTCAAACCGGTGTCTTAATGTTCAAACCGCTGTCTTATTGTTTAAACCTGTGTCTTAGTGTTCAAACCTGTTCAAACCTGTTCAAACCTGTTCAAACTTGCGTCTTTCGCCTAAAATGACATACCCAAATCTAACTGCCTGTAGCTCAAGACCTGAAGCAAGCATATGCATATGCATATACCATTTGACAGGAAACACTTTGAAGTTTGTGGAAATGTGAATTTAATGTAGGAGAATATAACACATTAGATCTGGTAAAAGATAATACAAAGAAAAAAGCACATTTATATATTTTTTAAATCATCTTTGAAATGCAAGAGAAAGGCCACATTGTATTATTCCAGTTTAGGTGCAAATTTGATATTAGCCACTAGATGGCAGCAGTGTACACTCCTGTTCAAAAGTTTGGGGTCAGTTAGAAAAGTCCTTGTTTCTGAAAGAAAAGCAATTTTTTTGTCCACTCAAATAACATCAAATTGATCAGAAATACAGTGTAGACATTATAAATGTTGTAAATGACTATTGAAGCTGGAAACAGCAGATTTTTTTATGGAATATCTACATAGGTGTACAGACACCCATTATCAGCAACCATCACTCCTGTGTTCCAATTGCATGTTGTGTTAGCTAATCCAAGTTTATCATTTTACAAGGCTAATTGATCATTAGAAAACCCTTTTGCAATTATGTTAGCACAGCTGAAAACTCTTGTTCTGATTAAAGAAGCAATAAAACGGTCCTTCTTTAGACTAGTTGAGTATCTGGAGCATCAGCATTTGTGGGTTTGATCACAGGCTCAAAATGGCCAGAAACAAAGAACTTTCTTCTGAAACTTGTCAGTCTATTCTTATTCTGAGACATGAAAGCTTTTCCATGCGAGAAATTGCCAAGTAACTGAAGATCTCGTACAATGCTGTATACTACTCCCTTCACAGAACTGCACAAATTGGCTCTAACAAGAATAGAAAGAGGAGCAAGAGGACAGGTACATTAGAGTGTCTAGTTTGAGAAACAGACACCTTACAAGTCCTCAACTGGCAGGTTCATTAAATAGTACCCGAAAAACACCAGTTTCAACATCAACAGTGAAGAGGCAACTCCGGGATGCTGGCCTTCTAGGCAGAGTTCCTCTGTCCACTGTCTGTGTTCTTTTGTCTGTGTTCTTTAGCCCATCTTAATCTTTTATTTTTATTGGCCAGTCTGAAATATGGCTTTTTCTTTGCAACTCTGCCTATTGCACGTCTTCAGGTCTCAGGTCTCAGGTGTGTTTAACCCCTGTGAAACTCTGAACTCAGGTGGTTCTCTCCTCAGTGTGCACCAGTATTGAGACTGCTCTCTCTCATTGTGTCACTGTCATAAAGTCAGCTTAGAAATTAGAATTTAATTGCATGTTTAGTTCAGGATGAGATGCTGACACCCTCCCTCATCCCTACTAAAAGCTGTAACACATTATATTGACTGAAACAGTTTTGTTCAATGTCCCTCTACGCTGCGCACGTTCGCGGCCGCGCACCTCTTCGAAGATTGCCGCTCAAAATAAATGTCATGCAGCGCAGAGACGCAAGAGATAGATTGAACTTCACTGAGTTCTCCTACCAGTTTGGACTGTATACATCAGCGCTTTTTCTGTGATCGAATCAACACTGTATCAGCCCCTTTTCAATGCAACAAAACGAATCTAATTTTACAAGATTGAGTCTGTGACTTTGTTGTAGGCAGAGCCAGAGCACAACGGAGTAGAATTATATTGGCTGTGGTAGTCCACGAGTGGTCTTTCAATCACCTGGGAGTTAAGGCGCTTTTCAGATCAGAGCACAGAGTCGCGCGTGCGCACATTTGTTGATATTCTTTGCTAGTTAGCGAGTTATTAGCCCAGTAATAAATAACTATAGGTCGGCAATGGGGAGTTACTGCTTTTCTACAAGAGCACACAACGTGTAGGCTACATTTGGGCAGGGTTTGCATACAATGGTCAGGGTTCACACATAATGAGCAGGGTTTACACATAATGAGCAGGGTTTACACATAATGAGCAGGGTTTACACATAATGAGCAGGGTTTACACATAATGAGCAGGGTTTACACATAATGAGCAGGGTTCACACAGGTTCACACATAATGAGCAGGGTTCACACATAATGATCAGGGTTCACACATAATGAGCAGGGTTCACACATAATGAGCAGGGTTTACACATAATGAGCAGGGTTCACACATAATGAGCAGGGTTCACACATAATGAGCAGGGTTCACACAGGTTCACACATTATGAGCAGGGTTCACACAGGTTCACACATAATGAGCAGGGTTCACACATAATGAGCAGGGTTCACACATAACATAATGAGCAGGGTTCACACATAATGAGCAGGGTTTACACATAATGAGCAGG